>NC_056725.1:478678722-478801222 GCF_019279795.1 Protopterus annectens | reverse complement strand
GTATCTACCAGTATTACAATGGCAACTGTTACAGATCTACTGTACAGCATATCATAATACTGCAGTTCACAACCCTTAAAACCTGCAATGTGGTCCCCACATGAGCAATGAATGTGTAATATGGAATTGTCGGTTAAGGCAGCAAATATGGGAAATACATACCTTCAAAAACACTGGAAGCATATGTGTGCACACACTCTAGATAAAATATAGTGAAAGCAGCTGTTGAGGTACTGACTGCATTTGTCATGGAAATGCACCTTCCAGCAAGTACACGTTCCCAATGTTACATCACATATTGGTCTGCTGTCCAAGAATTTGGCCATCAAATGTGCAAACTTACCTGCAACAGAGGCAGCTGTGGCTTGCACACATCTTACATGGCATGGGCCCCATAACCAACAGGTAGCACCCATGAGCTGGACTTGTAGCCATACCTCACCATTGCATATACCATGGCAAACAATGCAGACAGTCATTTATGTGGCAAGGATGCATGGGACAGGAATGATGAAGGAAATAAACAGATGGCCATCCAAGACAGATGATGTCACATGTAGTAAATTGATCATCTGGGCTGCCTAGTAACATGCCACAACACTGAGGGGGTTGCAGGAATGTCTAGCAAGTACTGGCTGTACAGTACCCAGCAATTGCCTGGACTCTGCAAACCTGTGGCCTACGGGTTAGGGTAATCAGATGTGACAGTTGTACCACAGGAAACATCAGCCAGGCCTCTCTACAGGTAGTGTATGCATAACAGAAGAGGTCCCCAAAAGTCATCCATTGCAATGTGTACTGGTGTACCATGACCACGTTGGAAACCTACAGACAGTATCATGTAAGATACATGTGCTGCACAACTAATGCCTCACCCCACCTCAGGCCCACCATCCCCATCTGTACTGTGCCAGTGCCTGTGTATACTGTTTGCCATTCATTAGCTGGGACTAGGCTGTTACACATGGTGTTCAGTGTTTGGGACACTGCAAACTGACACACATATGTAGGCCATAGTTGTCAAGCCTCTGCAAAAAGGCTGAAGGTGGGGAGGGGGTGTTATCATGACACACCAGTGCATTGCAGCAGGGATCCTAAGGATGCTATGAGTGGCTGTATCTGCACACAGTCAGGGTCAGGAACTGTGGCAGACATAACCCTGACTCCGCAGCAATAGTGACAGCAGCGTGTGAACTCCAGGGGATGTGCACATGAGTTGACCTTGCAATCATGCAGAGTTGGGGTACATGCATAGGGCAGACTGACCATATACTGGCAAATGCAGATGGCCCATGCTAGTATACCTCTGCCAGGAATAGTAACTGCTGTAGTACACATAACAGTAGGTGCAACAAAACATCATGATGAGAGCATGCACACATATGCAGAAACTAAGTGTATGCATCACGGTTAGCATCAGCACAACTAACACATTTGTTAGACACTGCATTTGATTGTACAGGACATATGTCACATATCAGGCTTATATAATGCTAACATATGCAGTGATGTGGTCCCAAGGCATATCAAGGAAGAAGGTGTCATATTATAAGGGTGTGTACAGTCCCCATTGCCATGGTAAGGTTTGACAGTTGTCAGTGCAATAGTATTGTATTGGTCATACATGCACAGCTGATGTTGACATCTGTAAATCAGACATCAGGCATTCACAAATGACATCTGTCCACATATCATCCCAGGTATGTGTCTGACAAACACACAGAGACTGTGAGCATTAGAGCAGACATAACTGACACAGTAATACACATTTAGTAATGGTGTGTACCCCTGTGAGGTATGGTGCACAGTACATGGAAGGGTGCAGAACAGGTGCACAACAATGCTGTGTACATGGGTGCAGTGTTTTCCAGGGGAAGGGGCATCACCTACTAACACTGCCCATGCATTACACACATGTATACTGTTGCTAGCATGGATTGACTATAGCTGCACTGCTTGCTGTTGAGTACCATATGTTATGCATGCTGACAGATAGGTAATGGGAGGTCTGTGTGTACTGTCTTTGTGTAATCTCACCTGTAGGTGTGTGTGTGTGTGTGTGTGTGTGTGTGTGTGTGTGTGTGTGTGTGTGTGTGTGTGTGTGTGTGTGTGTGTGTGTGTGTGTGTATGGGGGGGTTATTTTGTCTGTAAGTGCAATCTGGTTGAGTGGAGGGGGGTTGATGCATGTAGGATGTGTGTGTGTGTGTGTGTGTGTGTGTGTGTGTGTGTGTGTGTGTGTGTGTGTGTGTGTGTGTGTGTGCCCATGTATGCACATGTGTGATTGTGGGGTTGTTCATACGTCAGTACTTCTGTTAGGATTCGTGCAGTACACGGACATGGACTGACACATGAGACACCAGGAACACTTGTCAGATATGTAATCACAGGACAGCTGATAGTATAATAAGGTCTGTAGCATGGAACATGCATTGAGAGGGAAACTAGACACCAGGTATACTGTTAAAATTGCAATCAGCAGATAGATGAATGACTGCCCATGTATGCAGCACTACAGATGCATTGGGGAATTACTAGACAACACCAGGGAGTGTATTCATATATTACTGTTGTTCACATAAGTTAATTGAGCAACAGATATTGCATCTACTGAGCAATAGTTACGTATGGCACTCCAGTACATGACATTATTGAGTGATTGTAGTAGCCCCTAACATATGGGGGCTATGCTCACAATGTCCGGACATACCCAGGGTGAACATTGGATGACAGCAGTGAGTCCTTGTAAAACCTACTACAATCAAGTTAAAGAGGTAATGGAGTAACAGGTCATGTGTTGTGATTACTTGTCTAGGCAATTTGAAGAATGATATGTTAATGAGTGGTATTAATGGGTGTATGTTTCCAAGTGTGATGCAGGATCGGGAACGTAAGTGAATAAACTTGGGACAGTCAGTAAACTCAGGGACAGGTAGGTATTATGGTGGAATTTCAGGGTGTGTGTGTGTGTGTGTGTGTGTGTGTGTGTGTGTGTGTGTGTGTGTGTGTGTGTGTGTGTGTGTGTGTGTGTGTGTGTGTGTGTCTGTACTGTTATGCAATGCTGTACAGGTCTTAAAGTGCATTTCTTGTTTTCCCCTGACAGGTGGTGAAGTGGGTCAAGGTCCCTCCTGTATGCAATCTGATGTTGGTGTCCATACAGCCACAGAAAATGATGATAGGTGTGTTGAGGCACAAGTGGGGTTGTCAGAGGCCAGAACTGCACCATTGTTTAACATCTCCCTGTTATCCACCCCATCCTCACCCACAGTCACGGTGCCTATAGATACCCATCACCAGTGGCTATAGCAGAGGGACAGTTGGTGTTGGTGGCAGTGCACAGTAGAGTGTGGTATCTATGGCTGTTGTGTCTGGACACAGCAGGCATAGCCGGATGTCCGGCAGGGCACCACATTGGCAGATGTACCAGGTTGCATGTGGGAAGGCTGCTGGTCATTGTGCCCCTGGCAGAAGTGCCACAAATGGTACCACCAGACATATGTTTCAGGCTGTCATGGGGGTGCAGACATGTATGGAAATGTACACCAGACAGAGTCTGAGGCTACAGAGGGCTGCTTTCTCATCTGTAAGTGACAACATCCACGATCTTGTAGGTGCCCTCCATGATTATACAGAGGTCATGGATAGATGGTTGGGTGTGATGATGGGCCTCATTGACCTTGGATTGTCTCTGCTAGAGCATGTGGTGGGAGTGGGGCGAAAGCCACGTGGACATAGGCCAGCAACACCAACATCTGGTGGTCGACTTGGACATGCAAGGACACCAAGCCACTCCCGTAGTGGCAGTACCAGCCCCAGCACTGCAGGAGGGGCACTGTCCACACCACAGCAGGTTATGTGCACATGGCTCTGGCCAGTCCCAGGAGGGACCTGGTTCCAGCAGACATATGTCATCATCAGGGGAGAGTAGCATATCGAGGCCTGTACCTGGAAGTGTCCATGGAATCCCTGACAGGCACAGTCTGTGTGTCCGTGGTTGGAGGCGGTGAACTGCACACCCTGCCAGGTATGGTCTCCAGCTGTCCAAGAAACACCTGTATAGGGAAGCCACATGGCAGAACTGTGTGCATGCATACCCACACACTATATAAACACACCAAGGGCAACCCCATACCTAAACATACCACATCACCACGCCCATATCAGCAACTTACACCACTCACCCACACACATGGTGTAAAATGTATAGCCCACACTAGGTCTCTGGCAAACCAACGACACACCCTGTGCATATGATGATACCCGTGCCACATCCCTGTCATTCATACCATTGATGCAGAGACAGGCTAATATGGTTCTGATGCACACGGTGAATAAATATACTACAGTGTACCAATGTACTGCAATGTAAAATATTGTCAGCAGTAATGTTTAATGCTTACATGTCAGGTAGTGTAGCTGTCCAGCCATGATGCATTATAGCAGTTAGTAACACTGAGTGATTGTGGTCTCCATAATGTTATCCATTTGTGTTGTAGGTGTACATGTGTCAGCAGGAGGCTAGTCTGCTGTCATGTCTCACAAGGGGTGTGGCAATGTGGTGACACCATGGCTGCGCCATATCCTGGGTACAGTTGAATACATGTCACAGGTCTGTATAACAGTTACTGCCTGTGCCACATGAACAGAAGACCCCCTGGGACATGTAAATTCAGCAACCTGAAGTACATCCCTCCACATACATGCACACTTTTACTTGGCAACACTGGGACTAGACTAGATTAGACCCATACCTAGGTATATAGTGTTACTGATGTGTGTGGCTTTAATTGCACACACCACACAGCATTTAGGATGAGGTGTGTTCCAGGTTACATGTTACATGCAGAACATCCACAGGCATTTACAGTATGGTAATTGGGGTGTAATGGTTGTATATGGACAATACATAGTGTGACATACCATCATATACGCATTAACAAACACATAACAGGCAGACACAAATTTGAGAGACCTGGCCATATCAGTGCTAACTAACTTGTCACTGGGTCCAGTGCATTACAGGTAGACTACACACAGCACATGCATAACTAGGCTGGATAGTGTTATCAGTTACATGTATGGTTGATCACACATTGACCAGGACTGCAATACAACCCATTGTCCATCCCAAGAGTGATACTACAGGGATATGCATCTAATGCGCATGCTGCAGGCACAGTAGGGTGATGCATTGTCATGCCTCTCCTATGGCAGTAACATCACTATCCGTAATACTGTGTGGCAATGCATATTGTAATAAGAGTATGTGGCCTCAGAATGCTGTACCCTATGGATATACACACATGCACACATACACACACTTGCCAGAACTCAGTGGGTATCCCATGCCTATCAACCCATTTGTACAACAATGTTGTACTGGTACTGCAAGGCTCAGGTAGCCTTTAGGGAGAGGAGCATAACAAGGTACATATAATTTCTGGTACAGCAGAAGCCACATTTAACTATGGCAATTGGTGTTGTGGTTGGTGTGAAGGGCCTCAGGGTATTCCCAACTACAGGTGTACTAACATGCAGACACTGATATCCCCAGTAATGCACATGTACACATTTGTCAGTACTGGGGTGCATCACTGCAGGTGGTCATAGGTGTGTACCTGGCTATTGTCCATGGAGAGATGGGAAGTGTAGGGGATGTGTGTACAGTGGTATCCTGCCACCTGCTATGTGCCAGCAGTCAATCTATCTACAGACACCACTGTGGTGACCCTCAGGGTGAGAGTAACATGCATCAGCCAATCATTTGGGTGTTTTCTGCAAATGGCTGGTGAGGTGCTCCAGTTGACATGTATGCAACATGTATTACAAAACATGGTTAGTGTCTGTGTTGCAGACCTGTACCAAGCATGTTCTGTTGACTGGGTAGTGTAGTGGAGGTACCCATGGCATGTGGTGCGTATAGGGTGTTGTGTCCTATCTGCACCAATTATAACACAGCTGGGCAGACATGTCAGTGTTAGTCAAGCATAGGTTGCCTGTACGTATCCAAGCTGGATACCTGACATCTGTACAGGGACTGACAGACATCAGCTTGCCAACTAGCTATGCAGCAGGATGAATGTGTTGATAGATAGATGTCTGACACCAATAGGTATGCCATTACTACATGATGGCAGCCCTCACTGACATGTGCTATACAGACAGTAGTCTACAGTTAATTTCCACATGTCAGATCATTATCCAGTAGGAAATATATAATGTGACACAGCTCACACACGAGGAACATGACAGTGAGGGCTCAGAGTCCATCTATGCGTGCAGGGGTGTTTGTTGTCAGTACTACAATTAGCAATCTACTCTTGCTTGGGAAAACACTATCAACAGTAGTAACGTCATGATACACTACATGCCAGTGTGATTGCACATAACCTGGGATACTACCCTTGTATGTAACACATTCAAATGGATAAGAGTGTTTTACAGGTCATATATACTCAAGTGTCCCAGACATGAGACTCACACCCCTTGCTACTGTACTGACAGCACATAGATGCATGTTATGTACATGTCATTTTACATACACCTATTACAGATGTCATTACCCTATTATGTTACCAGGCTGGGATGTGAGCACAGGTTATCAGGGCTGAGCCATGCTTAGCAGATGTCAGCATTGCTGCAATATAACAGCTAATGAGATTTGCGCACTGGTAAGCGAAGCCTACACGGTGTAAGCGCCCATACATTTAACCATACCTTACCACTGCTTCACTTCATGCAAACCCACACAAGCTCACTTAAAGCTGCTCAAAACTGCCTTAACCACTCTGTATCCAACAGCTCTTGTTCTGCCTAGCAACAAAATAAACAGCCCTTGCTGGCCTTGAACCCAGGACACTGTACACTATAGTCACAACAGGTAACCACTATGCCCTGACAGATGTGAAGAAAAATGTTGTATTTCCAATACATCTGTCAGTAGATATATTGAATAGTATTGAATAATTGCTGTGACTTCCACAATTGTATAATACATGTTAGTGATATTACTGCTGCATTGCATATGTTGTTATATCTAAATATACACATATCAGGTACATACGGTGTGATACATCTGGGAAGGTATACACAACAGCAATTTTTACACATGACAAGGATATGGATTTATACATATACATATGTAGATATATGTCTACATGTACGCACACATGTATATTTATATATATGTATTTATACACATCTGTATAGTGCATCATATATATGGTCATTTATAGATCTCTCTGTATATATATATATATATATATATATATATATATATATATATATATATATATATCATATATGTACAGATATATCTATTTATGTCAATATATATGTAGATATCTATAACTATATGTGCATATATATCTATATATCTGTATATGTGTAGACATAAATAGATGGGTATATGTATATATATGTGTTTTAATATGTGTATGTGTGTGTGTGTGTATATATATATATATATATATATATATATATATATACACATATATATATATATATATATATATATATATATATATATATATATATATATATATATATATATATATATATATATATATATATATATATATATATATATATATATATATATATATATATATATATATATATATATATATATATATATATATATATATATATATATACCATACGTCCAGGACATGGAGTGGAGTCCTACCTCAGCACCAATAATCTCAATCTCTTAGTGCAAGGGGATGTCATGTATGTATTGCAGGTATATATGTAGACTGTTGCTACTGTAACAAGGGTTGTCTTAACAGACATGTTGTGTGTGGGAGGTCACATCTGCTATTGACATGTATGCCATCGGTTACTGACAGACATCCTAATGACATCATAGTACAGTACTACTAATAGCACAATAATGATCCTTTGGACTACAGCGAAGATATGACCAATATATGTGGACAGTCTGGCACTCTCTGGTCAGTCCAGAGGTATACACAGATCCCCTTAGTGTGAGACATGTGGACCAAGCTTGACAACGTGGATGTTAACAGTCATGTACATGAATATATCACGTAAATAATGGACTACATATGCCCATACAGTTTATGCATTCACACACTCCTGTCTGTCCTGACACATAATTTCTGGTGGTGCAGAGGTCACATAGCCACATACTACCCAGTAGTTAGTGACATACATCTGTACAGAATCCCATTGCTTTGTCAGAAATACACAACAGTTATGGTGGCCCAGTAGCAGTACTTCTTGCAAATATCTGGACATAACATCACACTGGATAATTACATTAAGCTGCTAGGCATGTAACAAAGCACTGTGTAAACTACAGCCAGACTGCCACAACACTGGCCTACATTTCATATGGGAGAATACACATGTACCTGCAAATATAGCAGGCTCTACAGGCACGTCACAGCTCAGAGTTACAGACACCTGTGTGAAAGTGCATACCCCAACCAATGTGAACACAGCCACAGCCACATATGGTACGCAAGCTTAATATTACACTATATGGACTGTCTGATCAATGCCATCCTCATATGTGCCACTCGCACACTAACCCTACATATACTGGGTCACGACACAGTGTGGTCCAATGCCTGTCTGTGGTATGGGACACATTTGTGTTTGGCCCTACAAACATGTGAGCCAATAGGGTACCATACACTGGAGCAGCATGTAACATCAGATAGAACAGAACTAAGAACAATGGCATCTACCACAGTCTGTACACAGGCCAAGGTAAGTATTCACAATACCACATACTGTTAACAATCACCATAAGTACATGGACCCCACTACTGTACACACAACCACAGAATGCCCAGGTTATTTCCTCAGAATTAACCCCTACTATACATAACATGTCTAATATCTGACTGGATTATCATGTGTGATGTCAATAAATAATGGTGTACAGAACATATGCACCTCTTACTGCATGACATATGTACAAAGGTTGACAGAATTGTGGCTGGAGCCACAAACACTGGGCCAATATTGGCATGTTGCTGTGACAGCCTCATACATTTACTGGTGGAACAGGTTTTGTTGTGACATATGTCCTATGAGGGATATGAAGTCAGTAACTCTCATGGCTGTCACCATGTACTGACTGCAATCCTCAGACAATGCTTCTGCAGTTCTAAGATAGGTGATCTGTGAGTAACACAAGATACATAAGACTCCAAACACTGCCCAGTCTGCAGATAACCCTACATATGGGAGTTTCCTCAACACAGTTTCCTCAAACACATAACACTGTCATGTAGACCAGCCATATCCACACAAACCCTGCTAAACCAACATTACTCTAAATGCAGAAGAGCAACACTTATATTCTGTAGTCATGTGTGGAACATCCCCTCCTTTTTGTTGGCCTGTCTCCACAGTGTATGTTGTTGGAGGTATATTCCACTACCATTTGTGATGCTGTTTGCCAAACACTGCCATGAGGTCCTGATCACAGTGAATGAAAAGGCCCAACACCCACATGATGTTCCTAGGTATAGGAGTGAGCTTCCATACAATTGGCTATGGGAATGTTACCACAGCTGTTCCACATGCAATCAGCTAATGGGGGACTGCAATTCTTGCAGAGGCCATCAGCTGATCATGAGCATCACTGACAAAACACAAGCTGCTGCCTAAGCAAAGCAAGTGTACTTCTCCACATCCACCAGAGAGGGAGTGAGAGATACAGACAGAGACAAAGTAAGACAGGGAGGGGGTGGGAGAGTAAAACCTAAGCATGTTTATGTCACACATTTAACAGTACACAGTTTCAAACCCCTTCCTGATTATGTATTGCTATCACATGTCTATGCAGTTATTGCATGCACCACAGAGCTTACATGTTGCGGAGCTGTCCAAAGGTATATTTGATGGTTAGTGACATCTGCAACAGTGATAAAGGAGGGATAAGGTAGGTGTAGTACACATGCCTGTTAACATGAACAGGTATCAATGTCGACACAGCCACACTCTCTCAGGGACTCACACACATTATCATAGTTGGCAGGGTCAGGATTAGACTTCCTAACTAGCTAAATTGCCACAATACAGTAATACGCAGGTTCTGCATGCACCACAGGGGTTATCAGGATGATGTATGGGCAATGGGTATGTGAAGGTGTTTGACATCAGAAGGCATGCTTCAGTAGGCCAATGGGAGGTGTAGTAAGTGTGAATGGCATCCAAATCATTAAACCCCCCCCCCACACACACACACAAAGACACAGGTTGCCAGTATTGACATGCATGAATGTGCATTGCTTTACAGGTGTGCAGTGGTTGACTGTGCCAGAAAGCTGTACAAGGCTAGGCAAAGGGTATACCTTGCATCAGGCCACATGAAAATGGTCTGCAGTGTGGCTCAGGGATGTAGTGTCTGTATTGGCTCACACAGGTGGGTATTGTATTCACCATACAGTCATCTGGGTTACCATTGTGGGTGGCCAGTGATGTGCAATGCTTGTCATGTATGTGTTCTATAGTCCATGACATGGACAGTGTGTGGGATGTGCACATATCCCACATGCATGTTCTGTGACATGTGGAAGTGTACCTGAGGTGTCTGGGACATGTTGTGTACACAGATTGTTATCATCAGATGTGCCATTCCTAGCCTCATGGGTGAGAATTGGCAATGGACATCAGGTTGACCCTGCACATACATTTTATTTTTTTTTATTTGTTTATGATTTGTTGACTGGGAAAGTCCGACTAGGTTCCACAGAGCCTGTTTTCAGCGGAGGCCTGGGGAGAAATGCTCCAGATGCATGTGTTTGGAATGTGGGAGGAACCGGAGTACCCGGAGGAAACCCACGCGAACACAGGGAGAACATGCAAACTCCACACAGAAGGCACCCCAGCCGAGAATCAAACCGGTGAACCTCTTGCTGGAAGGCGACAATGTTAACCGCTGCACCACTGCGTCGCCAAGGCCACATGAAAATGGTCTGCAGTGTGGCTCAGCACATTGACAGCATGATACAGGTATTCCCTGGTGTCAGTGGCATCTGTCCATACAGGGCATGTATAAGGCATGGTATGTCCTTTGTGGGTTACATTTGCTGGCATTACAGTTGTTGCAGGCTTCCATTGGGGATCATAGTGAAGGAGCACTGCATGCAATTATGTCCCTATTGTAGTGATGGGACAGGGTGCCATGCCCTCTGTAGTCTGCTGCAATCACACCATGGTTACTATCTGTGGGCAATATGAAGGGAACTACCAACATAGTGGTTGTTGCCTAGCTGAGTGCGTTTGTGTATGAGACATGGGTTGAGAGTGATCTCTGGGTAATACAAGGGTTGCCTAAATTGTTCACCAGGCCTTGATGTCACATGTAGGGGTATGGATTGTCAACCCCAGCCTCTCTGCTGTTTGACATCTGTTTTCCTTGTAAGGTGGACATTGTGACATATAACAGACCCACCATATAAGAAATTTGCAAAACCTGCTTCACAGTAAGTCCAGTTGTTACACACTCACACCCACCTCCACACAGGATAAGAATGACAAACACACACACACCAAGTCTCACAGTTGCCATGTCTGGGATTGGAACTCCTATCTAACTAGTACATCACACTACAGCATAATGCAGTTATAGCACGCATCAAGGAGATTACTGGGTTTCGCCTTCCCCAAAGGTTTATTTCAAAGTGAATGACATCAGCAGGCTAGCCAAAGAAGGGCAATGGAGGTTGTAGTGACTGTGAATGGCCTCAAAAGCATTGCTCACTACAAAGACAAACAAACACACACAGAAACATCCACACTTGCCATGTCTGGGAATATAACTCCTACCTAACTAGTATCTCACACTACAGCATTACACATTTATAGGACATGCCACAGAGATTACTGGGCTACTACTTCCCCAAAGGTGTATTTCAAAGTGAATGGCATTAGCAGGCTTGCCAAAGAAGGATAATGGAGGTTGTAGTGACTGTGAATGGCCTCAAAAGCATTGCTCCCTACACAAACAAACAAACACAAACATCTACACTTGCTATGTCTGGGAATAGAACTCTTACATAACTAGTATATCACACTACAGCATTGCATAGTTATAGGATGCACCATGGAGATTACTGGACTACTCCTTCCCCAAAGGTGTATTTCAAATTGAATGACAGCAGCAGCAACCTTGCCAAGGTTGGGCAATGGGAAGTGTAGTTCATAGGTTCATAGGGTCATACGTTGATACTAGGCTATCCACCCTAGGGCCTATACATGCCTAGACATGAAAATTCCCTGGCTATGATTTCAAACAATATTTACCTCTCTGCACCCCTGTCTAGCAGGGCAGCTGACATGATCCCAGGGGTACATTTCCTATCTCCCAACCAATCATCCAGGTTCCTTCTGAAGAGGGCCAAAGAGGCACTCTGCTTGACATGTATGGGCAGTCTATTCCAGAGTCTGGGGAGTCTCTGGGTCAGAAACACATCCCTTCTGCATGTATTGTTCATTGTGATGACAAGATTTGGATACCTGGAGCATGTGGCTGTGAGGGCTTGGAATTCTCTAAGTGTAGTATGCCCAACAGGTGTGAGTTTTTCATGGCATGGTATGTTAAGCAGAGATCACCTCTGAGAACACAATATATGACAGAGTATAGCTGGATGATTTTCAGATGGTCAGCATAGGGCATCTGGTTTAGGTCTATGGTCATTTCGTGAGGTATGTCAGCAGCCTCTCTACTTGTTGCAGATGTCTTGTGAGGTACATATGTAATGGGTGGTTGTAGTCTGTACTGGGTCTACTGAGAGATGACTACAGTGGGACAATGGCCTTCTTTTCCTGGATGTAAAGCCCTTAGTGGGAGGTGTGCCACATAGGTGAGTTTCCCAACTGTTGTGGTGATGTAGTTATCAAAGGTGAGACCACTGTCCACCTGTGTCCCTAAGTCTGTTATCACATTTTAGGTGTTTAGTGTACTGCCGCCTATGTGGTACTTCACAACTACATGTCCCTTCCCAATGAGGATAACTATATATTTCTTGGCATTGATCTTGAGGCCATGGCTCAGGCACCAAGCATTTCTTTCTGTAAGGCCCTTCTGTAGAATATCCACATCATGTGGGGATTCAATATTGGCTCCCAGTGTGCAGACATCTGCGACCTTTGTTTGCCGGTGTGCCTTACTGTTGAACTGTACTTCAGAGCAGTAGATGTCAAACAAGGGCGGTGCCAGGACTGAACCCTAAAGCATTCCAACTGTCACTTGTTTGGGGCTCAGGTTGTTGTCACCTACATTTACAGTATGGGTTCTGTCAATACAGCAGTTGGCAGCCCATCAGGTGACATTGGGATTAATGGCCAGCTTGATACATTTATCTATGATTCCAGACTGGGGGATGGTGTCGAAGGGCTTGGTGAGGTCCAGATAGGCTGTGTGAACCACCTTACCCTTGTCCATGGCTCTGGACACAGATTCACAGTTGTTATTCAGGTTGAGGTGACATGATTGGCCTTTCACAAACCCAACCTGGTTAGGATCCAGTGTTTGCAGGTTGCCAATGCCTTTCTTTTAATTTCCATGATAATACATTCCATGGTCTTGCAGATCAGGCACTTCATACTGCTGGGACTGTAGTTCCCAGCATCCAAGGTGGACCCCCTGTTGTGGACTGGGATAACTGTACTTGTGTGCCACACAGTGGGCACAAAGCCTGAGGTGTGCCTATGATTAGACATGACATGTAGGTGAGGTGCCAGTTCAGTTTGTAGCTCATGTAGTACACAGCCCAGGATGCTAACCTGTCCCATGGCTGCTGTTGTCATATCTCTGTAGAGTGTGTTTTTTATCTATGTGACCATTATTACCGGAATATGGCAATCTATCCATGTTGAGATGGGCCCTTTGGGGGTTGGGAGGGGGGCACAGTTGGCACTGAATCGATCTGCCAGAATACTGGCAATATCCCTGGGAGAAGTAAATTTAATGCCATCCTGTTGTAGCTCACAGCAGTTCTGAGCATTGCCATTTAGATTCCTCACATAGCTATAGAACGGCTTGCACTTGACTTTGGCATCTTTGCCTATATTATGTTTGTAGCTAGCTTTGGTGGATGTTATTAGGGATCTCTGCCTCTTACTGTAGCAGATAAGGGAGTATTTTGCATCCTGGAAATTCCCCCATTTCTTCAACAGTTTCCTCCTTTTGTTCTACAGTATGTTTATGGCAGGGAGCCACCACATTGGCTTCCTTTTCTTGGTGGGGAGCATCTTGGTTCAATATTGGATGGCACAACTCATGCACGAGTGGATGTGCTTGTACAGTGCCTTCATGTATGATTCAGCAGTCATCCTTTCAGTTCCCATTTGCATGGGTGTCATGATGCTAGTCACGTCTGACATGTAGCATGACATTGGCTTTGGAGATATGTGTTATGTAGGTTTCCTTACTGGGGTGTGGGGGAGAAATTTTGATGTTAAGAGTGATTAGCTCATGGGCATACCTGACCACCGATGGGGTGACCATAGGTGTGGAGCATTGACTTCCCATGTTGGTAATGACCAGCTCTAGGATATTTGAGCCTCTGGCGAGACTACTGGTTACTTGATGCAGGGCATTGGGAATTATGACTTCCAAGAACCGTTGGGCACATGTGTTGGTACACAAGTAGTTTCCCAGTTAATGGCAGAGTAGTGGAAGTCACCCAGTATTAGGGTGTTTGCTTGTATCATAATATTTCACAGTATGTTTCAAAAGCTGTAGTGGGTATCATGGGGCATGGTGGGGGATCTGTAGCAAGCTATACAGTTTGGAATGCAGTCTAACCTACTGTTAGTTGCACCAGGGGTATTTCAGACACATTATGTTGGGCAAGTAGCCTGGTGGTGTGAATATCCTTGGTGAATATGAACACTCCTCCACCTTTACTGTTTTGGTCCTAGTTTGGTGGCCAACAGGTGTGGTGAGAGCTGTACCTGGTATTGCAGGGGTGCTCTCTGGAGGCTTGGATCAGGTCTCTGTTACTGCACAGTTATCAATGTTCTCCATTTGTAGGTGTGCATAGTGACTGTGAATGACCAAGAAAACATTGATCCCTACACAGTTTCACCGTTGCCACTATGGCATTACGCAGTCATAGGACATGCCACAGAGATTACTGGGCTATTCCTTCCCCAAAGGTGTATTTCAAAGTGAATGGCATCAGCAGGCTTGCCAAAGAAGGGCAATGGAGGTAGTAGTGACTGTGAATGGCCTCAAAAGCATTGCTCCCTACACAGGCAAACAAACACACACACAAACATCCACACTTGCCATTTCTGGGTTAAAACTCCTACCTAATTAGTACATCACACTACAGCATTACACAGTTATAGGACACGCCACAGAGATTACTGGTCTACTCCTTCCCCGAAGGTGTATTTCAAGGTGAAGACATCAGCAGGCTTGCCATAGTAGGGTAATAAGGAGTGCAGTGTGTGTGCAGTCATCTAGAGGCAGACACAACACTCAGGCGCACACAGGTTTATATTCCACAGGTACGTGTATACAACTGCTAGATGACTACTGACTTGTACAGTCAAGTTACACAGTTAGCACAAGCACCACAGACACTATAGTGCTGAGGGATACCAGAGGCAAATGTCGATGGTGATTGACATTTGCACATCATGTGGATTTAGCCTATTGGATGTGTGCTGGGTGGGACAGGCCTCATGATGGGAGGCTCTTTGTCACTGTCACTCTCTTTCACACGTCTATGTATGTGTATTTTTGGCCTATTCTAGTGTGTTGTCCTTGGCTATATGTGAGTATTCCTATCCAATGTGTATGCAAAGCATGACTGGTGTGTACTGAGGAGTGTATGCACTAACATCTGTGACTTTCAGATATGTATGGTCCACTGCTGTTGCCAGACATGGGCTTCATTTTAAGTGTGTCAGCATGCCCAGTATGACCTTTCAGCATTTTGTTGTCTGACATGGCCTTCATTTCTCCAAGTGTGGGAGCATGCCCATTATGACCTTCTGTACTGAATGTGTGAATCAATTCCAGGTAGATTGTACTCCAGTGCAGACTTTTGTGTTCTACACCTACAGCTAGAAAATTGTTTCTGCAGGATATCTGTAGTTTGGTTGACAATATGGGGTCAAAATGGGCAAAGAATAGTGGGTTACTGTAGGTAATTGTGTCTGTGCTGCTTCTGTTACATGGTCCTGGTGGTAGCAGAGATATTTAGACATATTTACTGTTATACACTGTGATGTTTTATGTCATCAAGTACTGTCAGGTAAACATATTTGCTTGCAGTGATGTCATGGAGAACACAGGGTGAATGCAGCTGTGGCCAGTATTGTGGTCAGCAGCCTACATATTCTTGCACAATCATGCCATTCTGGAGGGGAAGCTGCAGACACTTGCTGCTGGGTCTGTGTAAAAGGTTCAGCACCTTGGTACAGTGGTGGCAGAAGATCCCATGTTTGTACATCCATCAACGTGACAGTATGGCCATATCCTGCTGTGGCCATAACTCACAGCTGTACAGATTCACACAGGTTACCCAGAGGCAGGGGTCATAATTCCAGACATTACCCCTTCACACTGGTTTATGAGCAGGTTTGTAGCCACCCATTCTTGTGTTTGCAGTCAGGGATAGTATGTGCACACAGCTGAGTTTTGGATTTCACACACTCCATGCTGCCCTGCTTCCACCCCTCCTCTATTATTCTATTTTCTTCCATACATTATGCAAACATTATCTGATAAGTTCCCTATAGTTATCACCTCATCCCAGCAGTAATTCGGTGTTGGTCCACAGTTCATGCAGTAGGACACGTTGGACATGTTACTGTGATTTGTCTACATGGCCATGCATTTGAGATCTGTGGACTGTGTTATTTTGTTATTTGAGAGTCCATGACATAACATACATTGGCAGTACGGATGAGACACAGGCCTTTGGCAGAGGACTGTAGGCCATTTGGTAGTGATGCAGGCCACCTATAGCAGGCCATTGCATTCTGTCACTCCTACAGTCCCAGACTGCAATACACTATATTCCCCTGGGGTGACAGGATAGGTGTGCAAGGTGTTCATGCCAATACTTTCTGTCATTATTGATCCAGTGGTGTGGATGCTGGCAGGGTGCTGCTTACAGCTAGGGATACACCTGCATGGGACACCTGTTCTGCATGCTGCATTCTTTCGCTATTGTCATACACAGGTGGGGGTCATATTGTACTCATTCCCAACAGCAGGGATAAGACCAGAGAGGTACCTCTGTGTGGTGGTGGGGTGAGCTGAGTGCATGTGTGCTATGGACACTACTTGCATCTGACTCACAGATATGCATAGGGCATTCAACTTATGCTGGCTTGTGCAGGGACATCAGCTGTTTCTCAATACTTCATTCCTATGACATTTGTGGTCTACCAGTGTTTAGCCAGACAACACTGGTATTCCCTACTGCAAGCCCAAATAAAGTGCTGCAAACCTGTATGTACAATTCCAATGGTGTGTCCATTTGACAGTTACATATTATACACTGTCTGGGGTACTTTCCCCTTTGTACTGCTTGTATGTTGAGGCCAGCATTCATGCCATGTCCATCTTTCAGATGGTGACACATATTACTTCCAAACTTTTACTATGGCTTACTGCTGGAATGTGTTTTGCTGGGAGGCATTGTGTTTGGCACTGCAGTTGTGAAAACTTGGCCCTGTCATCGGCAGTACTGGGCAATGGCCACCAGGACAAACTTTACCATGCTTACATACTGACCACCCTCACAAAATATACAACACACACCAACCGAACACACACAGACCTGCATATTGTATACATGCTACAATCTATCCTGCTACCTTGGCCAGCTCAGGGGGTCTACTTTATGTGCTCAAAGTCCGAGAATATTGAATACGATAGTGTCAACAGGAGTACACTGAAAGTGCAAAACATCAAAAATGTAAATGGAAATCTCTGTAGGTGGAGATTTCCATTTACTTCAATGTAGTGTGATCTCAGAGTTGGTATATTTAAGTAGCAGGGCGGTTTGGAGGGCACAGCCCCCCTGCCTACACTAGTTTAAATTATTTTCTTTTGTGTATTTTTTTTTTTGGACTTCGATTGTTTAATAGTTCAATGCATATGGTTCGATCCATATGCATTCGAGCTATTAAGCTTTCGAGGTCCTAAAGTAGACCCCAGCTCAGGTAGTCTGTGCTCCACTGTTATTATACCTACACATACATGTTACTACATTTCTACATAGGATTGGGGGGGCACCTGACTGTTACTACATTTCTACATAGGATTGGGGGGGCACACCTGATTGTTACTTCATTTCTACATAGGATTGTGGGGGGGGGGGGCACACCTAACTGTTACTACATTTCTACATAGGATTGGGGGGGGCACACCTGACTGTTATTACATTTCTACATAGGAATAGGGGGGGGGCACACCTGACACTTGTACACATTTGCTATGACTGTACTGGTATTTCAGGTACTCTATTTCATTCTGAATTCTAACCTACCATGTTGACTAGAGGCATATCAGTGTACTGCAGGTCTTAGGTTTAATTGACTTACATTTCAGTTTCTGACTTCTTACACTTCAGAACTAACAACCCACTGCCTGACCTGTTTCTTGTCTGTCTGTGTAGGTCTGGGTGGGTATTCTCCATAGCCATCAATCAGAGGACTTAGTGCAGACTTTGTTTGTGTTTGTCTACACCTGTCCTGCTGGCTGAGACTGTTGTTGGGTATGTGAGCCTCCCTGACTGGCATGTGTGTGTCCTTTGGACACACGTGGCCCAGCACATTTCCTGCAGTGATTTTTGTCACCTTGTCTAGTACTGGCTACTATGATGAAACCAGTATTTGTTACAGATCTCATGCTGCCACTATAAGTGTCTACTATCTGCTGGCATCCCATTCATCCACCCAATTCCCTTGCATGCTCACATCCATGTCATAGATACAAGTAACAACACATACTACTCCATTCAGCAATTGGTAGGAAGAGTGACTTACCTTGTGGCTGTGCCAGTATTGAGGATGGTGCTGGAGAGCTGACTATGTTGGATGCACATAGTACACTCCCGATACATAGTTAAGCACAGATAGTGTCATGTTTGGAATCCCTTTTACTGTATGTGTGAGTCAGAGAGAGATGTCATTCCCTGGGTTCCTACCATGTCAGTGTATGTGCTATGCATTGCCTCTTTTCCTAGGTCTGAGCATAAAGGGCACGCCTCCTTCTGCCTACTGGGGCAGACTCAGGTTGTTCCTCCTCTGAGTTACTCTGCGCCTGTGCAGGCCTTGGCAATGGTGGGGGGCTGTGTGGTGCTGCCCCATGCTGTTCCTGCTGCAGCTGTTTTCACAGGATCATATTGTCTAGCATGGCACTTATGATGACAATTTGGGTACATGTAGCTGGTGAGTACTGCAAGGCTCCACTGGATGTGTCAGGGCACCGGAACTGTGACTTAAGCATCGCAAACACACGCTCTATTATGATTCTGGTCTGTGCGTGTGCCTCATTATGGAGTTCTTGTTTGGGTGTGTGTGCATTTCTGATGGGTGTCATCCACCACGACTCCAGTGCATAACCAGCATCCCTCACTAGGTGACTGTAAGGGATGTCCCTATTGGCAAATCTCTGGTACAGCTGCATCAGATGCCAGATGTTGGAGTTGTGATAGCTTTTAGGGCAGCCAGCACACACATTCATTATAATTCCCTGAGCATCGTACATGACCTTGCAGTTGATGTAGACCATACCCTGCTCACTGGGTGGTGGTTTGATGTATATATGCGTGCAGTCTATAGCACCCACTAACTCAGGGTATTCTGCTAATTGGTGGAAGAGATGCATATTGCTGGCCAACGCCTCACAGGTGTTGTGGAAATATACATGCTCACCGGCATGTGCTGACATGGCATCCAGGAACTGGTAGAGTACCCTGGATGCTGATGCTTGTGAGATCCCCATGATATCCCCAGTTGGCCTTTGGAAGGTACCTGTGGCTAGTATTCTTAGGCCTACACATACCTTGGTATCTACTGGGGTGGGTTCTCCTCTGTTAGTTCTGTGTGTGAGGTGTGGCCAGCACAGCTCAACAATTTGCTGTAGGAGGTCCCTGTCCACCCTATAGTGCTCCACTATCTCCATCTCATGTAGCCCCTGGTAGGTTACCCTGGATCTGTACACTCTTCTCCTTCTCCTTACTGTGGGCTGGTCGACAGCATTTTCATCCTCACCACCCTCAGCCTCTTCCATATGTTTATTTATGATAGCTGCTGCAGTCCCTATCATTTTGTTGCTTTTGTTTGGTAAAATTTCCTTGCTTGTGTACACCAGTGCTGAGTATGTGGCAAAAACCAGAGGGTAACGTGTTTGCATAGTTTATAGTGTTGTGCTGGGCTGGACTGGTCTGCTGCCTGTGTAATTGGCTGATTCTGATACATTTCACCTGCCAGCTATGCTAGTTCTCCTTGATTACCTTCCTACTGCTGTTTTCCCTTCCCATTGCCTTCCTGTTTAAGGCCAGGGGTGCGCTGTGCAAACACAGTGCTCAGATGTGCACAAAGCTTCTATTTCCTGGTTTATTTTTTTTCCTTTAAAACTCAGTACTTGGGGCGCACACCCGCTTAGGCAATGTAAAGAGTGCTAGGCAGCCTCAGACACACCCCTTTGCTTAGCTCTGCTAAGCTAAGGGCAAACCCGAGCCACAGGGCTCCAGTAAGTTTAGAGTATGCCTGACACACCTCCCTATGATGTCAGCTAACTCTTAGGTTTGCACCATGGTATTCCTGCACTTACACAGTTGGGTGCTGTCTAGCAATAAGAGGAAATCTGGAATTCGGTATCATTCCCCTCATTTTCATAGGATAATGCATAGTTACAAGTCCCACACTGAGCCTTCCCCCTTAGCAACTACTATTCACTGATCATGTTGACTTCTGCCTGCCATTGAGTATAATGGCAAAATTGTGATTCTAGATAAAATGCTTATTTCAGTTTTTTTTTTATTTTCAGCCTGATCCCGTTTGCGCACTGCTGCCCTATGCTTAAGCAGCCGAAATTGTCTAAAAAAAAAAAGTTCCATGCTTTACACATAATATACACCCTTTATTTGGAGCTGTCATGGCTCCGTTTTGTAGTTTGCAGAAATGTACTCGGTTACTAACCGAGTACATTTCTGCATACTACTATAGTCCTGCATGGCTGGCTGACAGCTTCCTGGATCACAAATTCACCTTGTTTGCATGGTTTTTACCTGCAAATGGGGCTATTTGCATACAGAAGCTGTGTCCATGCAGGAATAGTGCAGGAGCGCCCGTGCACGTCACTGGAGCTTATTCCTGGATCGCACGGCAGCCATATTGCCTCCAGCAGCTCCTGCACTATTCCTGCCCACCATGCAGAGCTTGCTGAATCTGGGGGAATTTGTTTTTATACTGAAAAACACTAAACCAGATAAAAGTGTCAGACATTTAGAACTGTAAAATATTTACACTGCAATGCAAAAAGCCTGAGTAACAAATTTGACCAACTTTCTGGTTTAATAGCAAAAGGCAGTTTTCAGATTTTTGTTATCACTGAATCGTGGAACTCAACATCATCATTTAAAAGACTTCATGAAATATGAATGCCTAATGGTAGATTTTAATGGTGGAGGAGTGACTGCATCGATCCACAAAATCTTGCCTTCCTGTCTTGTAAAAGTTGTAATATTTTATGAAACAACTGCTATCAAAATCTGGTATCCTAATAATAATAATAACAATAATAATAATAATAATAATAATAATAATAATAATAATAATAATAATAACAATAATAATTGTGTAATATTTTAAGCTATCGGGCTCCAAGCATGCCTAGTATGGAGCATTGGGATAATTTGAAAGTTTGTCAATTATTTGAGAGTAAGAAAAATAATGCACTTTTGGATGACTTTAACTACCCTTAGATAAAGTGGAACTCCAAGTCAACAAACTTATGTTTTGAGAAAAAAATTCTTAACATTATTTATTTTTATGGACTAACACAATTGGTTGCTAGTAACAGACAAGATAATAATATTTTATATCTTATTGCAAATAATATTCCAAATAAAATACAGGTTTTAAGAGTGACATGTCCCCTGGGTTGCTCTGATAATAATATAATTATGTTTCAGATGGAACTAAATATAAGCAGACTATTTTTGTGGTAAAAACTTATACTATGTATCAAACAAATTATTGCAAACCTTTTATTCAAATTTCTAAGAAGGACTGGTTTTATCTATTAAATCTCTTCGAGTATCAATAAGGGTACTCTGCCTTAGAGAAACTATTGAGTAGCTGGGTTAAATAATCTATTCATTTAGAAAATGTTAACAGTTCATTTCCTACCTGATGGAATAAGAAAGTCCATCATAAGATTACACAGAAAGAAAAAAAGACACTACAAAACCCTAACAAGTTTTCCTACTAATGTAAATAAGAACATTTTAACTCAATTTGTAAAAAATTAAAAATCAGAAATAAAATCAGCTAAGACTAACTATGAAAATAAATTGATTAGTAAATCCACAAATAAAAAAATATTTTACAAATATATGAACTCATTGAATACAAGACCATCTTCAATTGAAGTGCTTTCAAATAGTAGTAGGCATCCTTTGATCCCAAAGGACTATTTGTGACCCAGTTGGAGTGATTCAAGCAGCCTCTTCTGTGGCTGTGCAATCCAATCTGGGAGTGGCAGTCCTTTCCATACTCGTGGAAGCAGTAGGCAGATGTCAGTCTGGTGTCATGGGCATGGATCTTCTTGAGGAGTGTCTCATCCTCTGCTCTCTTTGCCAAGGTAGATTCATACATAGCGAGAGCTTCTTTCACTTCCCATTTCCAAGCATACTTCCCTGAGGTGAGAGAATAACAGGTGTTTACACTGATGGAGAGAACACTGAGGTCATATTTGCATATGTTCTTGTAGTGCAATTTGGGTCACCCTTTTGATTTCCTTCCAGAATCCAGCTCTCCAAAAAGGAGGTCTTTCAGCATTTGGCCATCCATCATGCACGAGAAGTGATCCAACCAGAGCATATGTCTCTTTTTCAGGAGGGTGAACATGGAGGTGGTACTCATCCTCTCATGCACTGTGCTATCAGGGATCTTGTCCTGCCATGAAATACCAAGTATGCACCTAAGGCAGTACATATTCGGCAGTGGTCATGGAATACATTGAGCTGCTGCTCCTGTTTTTAGCACAAGTCCATGTTTCACTGACATATTGTAATGTGCTCAAAACAGAGGCTGTGTAAACCTGCACCTTGGTGTGCACAATGAGCTTATTATTAGCTTTGTTGGTCTGGAAAATGTCGTGCTGGCTTTTCCAATGTACTTGTTGATCTTGCTGTCAAGTGACAAGTTGTCAGAGATTGTAGAGCCTAGGTACATGAACTCATGGATGACCTCCAACTCAAAGTTGCTCATCTTGATTGATGGTTCATTGCCCACATTTTGGCCTATCACTTGGGTCTTCTTTAAACTGATTGTGAGACCAAATTCTATATGTACATTCACAAAGTGAGTTATGAGTGACCTAAGTTCCTGCCGAGTGTGAGATGCAATAGCTGCATTATCAGTGAACAGGAACTCCCTTAGACACTTCCTAAGCACCCTGATCTTTGATCTAAGCCTTGACAGTTTGAAGAGATTGACATCTATTCTGATTCAGAGAAAGATACCCTCTGCATCAGTTCTGAAAGCAAATATCATCAGAACTAAAAAGATAATAGCAAACAATACTGGACTCTGTAGATACCCCTGCTTCAATTCACTGAGGATCCATCATACATGATGGTCCACTTCATGCCTTCATGGAAGGCCCTGATAATGCTGGAGGGCAGTCAAATCACAAATAGACCTTTCCTACTTATAAAGTCAAATGCTTTGGTCAGATCAATGAAGGCAATATACAGAGGTTTATTCTGTTCCCTGCACTTTTCTTGTAGTTGCCTAACAGAGAAAATAATGTCTATAGTAGACCATTCAGTTCTAAAACCACACTGAGACACAAGATAAACTCTCTCTCTCTCTGCAAGAATGCGGAGTCTCTTCATGACAACATGTGCAAACAGCTTCCCTACAGTACAAACAAGGGAGATGCCGTGATAGTTGTTGCAATCACTTTTGTCACCCTTATTCTTATAGACAGTAACTATGTAAGCATCCCTTATATCTTTTTATACACTGTTTTCTCTCCAGAATTGGCAAAGTACTGTATGCAGCTCTGAGATTAGGGTATAGTTGGCACATTTAATGATTTCTGAGGGAATACCATCTTTCTTGGGGGCTTTTCCAAAATAGAGTGCTTTTAGATCATCACTGAATTCCTCCAAGGTGGGTTTTGCATTGAATTCAGTCATAGTTGGCTGAGGCTCGATGGCATTTAGGTGTCTCTACTTATTATGGTCTCTGTGACATGCAGCTGTGAGCAGTATTCCACCCAACATTCCATTTGCGTGGTTCTGTCCTTAAAGAACTTGTCTGTGGCTGACTTAAGTGGGGTGATCTTTCTCTGTGATGGACTGATGGCTTGCTGAATCTTGAAGCAAAATTGGAGTCAATAATCATCTGCACACCAATGAGCGAACTGCTGCACTTGACTCCAAGCACACTGGAGTGTTTGCAGGTTCTCCTCATGACAAAAGGACCTGTATCCAGCCAATACCTGTCTCTTCTCAAGTCAGGGGTGTCAGTACTTTGGTGCTGGTTTCAAACCAATCAGCACACTTGACTGTCTTCTTCCCAAAGATAGATATTGCAGCATTATAGATAGCATCCCATAGATTTCCTGTGTCAATATGTGGTCTCCCTTCATTTTTAGAGTGAAAGAACCTTCACATCTGGATGTTCACTTTACTACACATGAGTAAGTGGTCAGTATCACAGACTACACTTTGGTAACTGAGTGTTACCCTGATAGTACCTAAACTGCTGCATTTGGTGAGTACAAGGTGAGGCTGATGTTAATGTTTCGACTTTAGGTGTCACCACAAAACTTTGTGCTGAAGCCTGACATTGAAGAAGGTGTTGGTTATGCAGAGGTCATATTGGGACAAAGTTCAGGGAGATGCTGTCTGTTTTCATTCATCTTTCCTGTTCCTAACTGTCTCAGATAGGATAGGCAGCTGCGATGGTCACTGCCAACTCTGGCATTAAAGTCACAAAGAATAAATAATGGTTCATGGGAAGGGACCTCACTGATGGCAATACTAAGTTCATCACAGAACTTTCTTTCACTTCCTGGGTAGAAGTTAATGTAGGCGTGTAGATGATGAAAATGTTGACCATAGTCACATAGCTGAATTTTCAGCATTCTCTCGTAGGTTCATGGGTGTGTACTAGGTTAATGGCCCTGGAGACTTTACAAGCTTAGCCCCCAAAAAATTGCCCGGGCACTGTGCCACCTGATTTTAGTTCACAGTGCCCATATCCAGTATGGCAACCGGAATGATCCCTGGAGTGAATGTTCTGTTACCCATCCACTCGTCAAGATTTCTCTTGAAGAGGGCCAGCGAGGTGCTCTGCTTGACATAAATAGGAAGCTTATTACAGAGTATGGACAGTCTTTGAGAATTGAACCTGTTCCTCCAGCATGTTATTTATGTTAATTGTGGTAATGAGTTGTGATCTCTGGAGCATGTGGTGTGGGGGGACTGGAATTTCTTTAGGAGTAGAATTTCAAGTAGGGCCGGGTCGGGCATGGTTTTGTAAGTCAAGCAGAGATTACCTCTAAGTAGACGATAAGAGACTGAGAATAACTGAAGTTTCTTGAGTCTGTCCATGTAGGACATGTGTTTAAGACCTAGGATCCTTTTTGTGAGGTACTTTTGTAGCCTCTCCAGCTGTTGTAGGTGTCTGGTCAGGTACATGCCAAATGGGGCATTATATTTGATGACTGGTCTAATGAGGGATGAGTAGAGAGGGATGATGACCTCTTTCTTCCTGGATGCATACTTTTGGTTATAAAATGTGCCATGTAGAAGGACTTTCTGACCACAGTGGCAATGTGGTGGTTGAAGGTGAGGTGGCTGTCGACCTGGGTGCCCAGATTTCTTATGGCCCCTTCAGTGTTCAGTGGGCTGCCATCAACATGGTAATTCATGGGAACTGAGCTTTTTGGGAGGGTTAAGCTTCAGGCCATGCTTCCGACACTAGTCATTGGTCTCAAAGAAGCCTTTTTGTAGGATGTCTGCATCACTTGGGGAGTTGATAATGACTCCTAGCTTGCAGTCATCAGTGAACATGGTCAGCCAGAGTCCTTCTGTGTTGGCCTGAACTTCTGAGAAGTAGATGCCAAACAGGAAAGGGCCCAGGACCAAGCCCTATGGGACTCCACTCATGACTGATTGACAGTCTGACTTGGAATCCACACATTTCACTGTGTGGGTCCTGTCTGTGAGCCAATTTGCAACCCACCTAGTGATGTAAGGATTGATGCCTAGTTTGGTGAGTTTACCAATGATACCTGAGTGGGGAATGGTATCAAAGGCCTTTACCAGGTAAAGGTAGGCTATATGCACTGCCTTACCCTCATCCACAGCCTTGGTGACTGCCACGAAGAAGTCAACCAGGTTCAGCAGGCAGGATCTCCCCTGCACAAAGCCAAACTATGTGGGGTCAACACTTTGGAGATTGCTTATATCTTTGTTAAGCAGGTCTGTGATGATGTACTCCATAGCTTTGCATACCAGACTTGTCAGGCTTATGTGGGTGATAGTTTCCAGGGTCTGTAGTTGCTCCCCCTTTATGGAGCTGGATGACTGTAGCAGTGCACCATTCGTTAGGGACATAGACTGAGGTAAGGCTGTGACTGAACAGGGCACACAGATGTAGTGCCAGTTCATTTTGTAGCTCATGTAGGATGCAGTCAGGGATATTATCAGGTCCCATGGATGCTATATTCTTGGCTTTGGACAATGCAGCTTTTACCTGTGCCACAGAAATGGTGGGTACCAGGCTTTCTTCTGGTATTGTGATAGGGCCCTTGGGGGGGAGGGGTAAAATTTGGCACTGAATCTGTCAGACAGTATGTTGGCTATATCTGTTGGCTCAGTATAGGAGGTGCCATTGTGCAATAACTCAGAGAAAATATGGGTATTGCCTTTGAGGTTTTTGATATAGCTATATAAAGCATTGTGGTTGTTTTTGGTGTCAGCCTCAATTCTCCCTTCATAGCTGTATTTAGAGGATTTGATAAGGGAGCTCAGCTTTTTGTTGAGACTGATAAGGGAGGTTTTCCAGTCTTGTGACTTCATTTTTCTCTGCAACAGTTTCTTCCTTCTGTTGAAGAGTTTATTGATGGCTGAGGACCACCGGATTGGCTTCCTTTTTTTGAAGGAGAGTGTCTTAGTTCTATTTGGTGTGGCAAAGTCCATGCATTTGTGTGCATGTTCGTACGGTGCATTGGTGTATGATTCGGCAGTCATGCAGTTATTTTCCATTGGCATGGGTGCTGAGAAGTTAGCCATCTCTGTTTTTAGGAGCTCAAAGTTGGCTTTAGAGAAGGTTTTCAGGGTGGTCACCTTAGCGGGGGGCATAGGGGACATGGAGATTTCCATGATGATCAATTTGTGGTCAGATTTAACCAGAGAGGAATTAACTATAGGTGTGGAGCAATATTCTCCAATGTTGATGATAACCAGGTCGAGGATGTTGCTTCCTCTAGTGGGGGTCAGAATGAGCTGGTCCAAGGCATTGGAAATGATAGATTCCAGAAAGTGTTGGGCCTGTACATTGGTACTTGAATAGTTTTCCCAGTTGATGGAAGGGTAGTTGAAGTAACCCAGCTTAAGAGTATTGGGTTGGACCTTGATAGATTCCATGGTGCTTAGAAAGTTGGAGTGAGAGTCTGGGGACATGTTTGGGGTTCTGTAGCAGGCTATGTTTTGTAGAAAAGCAGTTAGAGCAGTAGCAAAAGCACTTTAAATGCAGTACAAGTGAGCACACTTGAGTGTGTAGCAATATTAAGGCAGATACAGTTTAAATAAATGCAGATAAATTAAAAAGATGACAAAAAACAAGTGCAGAGAGCAGTAAATTATGAAAAAAATCAAAATGGAGGCATTTAGAGTATCTCCTTTCTCCATCCTTTTGCTTCTATAGTCTGTGGGATGCCAAAACTGCATCCGCAGAGCTTAAGCAACTGCAAATCCATGTAAACATGGGCTTTTAAACCAGAAAGTTGAAAAAGAAGGAAAAACCGCCCAAACGTCCAATAAACTACAATTTCTGGGCCAGAAACCACTCCTCTAGTGGTACATAGGGTACCTAGTGCTTACCACTCCCACTGATAAGCTAGAAGGCTTCCTTCCAACACAGAAAGGTCTGGGGGGCTCAGAAACTTACAAAACTGTCCTAGTCTACAGGATGCCAAAACTGGATCCCGGCACTTAAACAAGTGCAAACCCATGTAAACATGGGCTTTTAAACCAGAAAGTTGAAAGAGACAGAAAAACTGCCCAAACAGCCAATAAACTACAATTTCTGGGCCAGAAACCACTCCTCTTGTGGTTGATAGGCTACCTAGTGCTTACCCTCCCACTGATAAGTTAGAGGGCTTGACTCCAACAAAGAAAGGTCTGGGGTGCTCAGAAACTTACAAAACAGTCCTGGATACAGCACGTCTGTATCTGGACTAGACTAGTTACAGGAAAGGTGGGAAACAAGCTTACAACCTTTGTTTTTTTTTTGCAGAAAAGCAGTTAAAACAGTAGCAAAAACACTTTAAATGCAGTTCAAGCTTGCACGCTTGAGTGTGTAGCAATATTAAGGCAAGTAAAGTTTAAATAAATGCAGATAAATTAAAATCTTCCCATATTTGGTGGTATGACTGAACCAACAAGGTTGTTTCTGATTGCAAAAACAACACCATGTTCTCTGATCTACTCTGAAAGCTTCCTGTACCAGAAAATGTAAAGTCCTTCTCCCTGAGACATCCACTGGGTAACAGACTTGTATTCCACAGAACCACAGTGTCCATCTGCAATCTGCTCATCTTGTTGTTAATGACGGCTCTCTTCTGAGCATCACTAATATTCTGTATATCTTTCATAAGGCCTGAAGTCATCATTTTTATGTTCCATGTGCCCACCCTAAACTATGGTTTATTTTGCTGCCTTTTTTTGTTTTTCCATTGGTAAGTTAACAATCCACCTGTTGGGGGTTCTCTAAGCCACACACACACTCAGTGAAGCAAGTGGACCATGGTGAGGTAGCACCTGTTTGTCTGGGGACTTCCCAACTTAACGTAGGTGGTATCTGTTCAGTAAGATAAAAAAGGATGTCTCCCACCATCAAAAGCAGTCCCTGGTGCCTCTCTCTCTATACCATTTGAGTACTTTGGCTTATTACTGGTAACGGCTACGTCCTGTGTTGTGTCACTGCTCACAAAGTGATGCTGGAGTGTCCACTCCAGGCAGAGGCCTAAGCAAGTGAATCTTGAAGAAGCAGCTGGCACCCAGCATCAAGTTTCTCCATCTCCACACTACTGATGTAATCCAAGGGGAAAGGCAAGGTCAGTAAAACCCGGCATCAATGTTGTTTCAGAAACTGCCAGACTGAGGTCAAGTAGAACCTTAAACTGCCTTAGGGGCTCCATCTCTGGATTTTTCCTCAGGATTTATTCCAGAAGCTTTCACCATGACTGGGTATTACTACAAGGCAGTGAAGGTTTTAAATCAGAGTTTACCTTTTCCAGGGTGGGTTGAGCCTCACCCACCTGAAGCAACTGGTTTTAAATCACCATTCACATGTCTTCACCTATTCTCCTGTTAGTACAAATGTTTTTTCTGGGCTCAGAAACAAAGCCACATGTGAAGGCCAAGAGCTGGACCTGAGTTGTCAGAGGCTATTAGAGATGCATGCCATGTGAGCATTTTATAGATAGTGGAAGCTTAGCCCCACTACCACCCCCAGCTATGACAACCTTTGAAACCAATGTAATATTAACAGACTCTTATACTGTAGCATGTGAGTTTAATAATATTATTCTGCTGTAAGTCAGAATCTTGATTCTTTTGGGCCTGTTACAGGAACAGATAACTGTCTGGGGTCCTTGTCCTCTTTTTTCAGATTCCATCATTAGGAATGCCTCATTCAAATTTTAGAAAATTGCATCTATGGTTCAGATGAGATATCTAATAACTTTTTACATAAAGTGAAAAAGGTTCTTATACCCATTTTGTGATTTATTTTTAATAAATTACTGGAAAATGGCACTGTACCTTGCAACTAGAAGCTATCTTGTATTACCTCTGTACATAAAAAAGACAGGAAAAATATATTAGCAATTATAGGCCTATAAGTTTGACATCTCTGCTTTGAAAGATGTCTATTATAATTAATACATAACTAATGCTCAAATTAACAGTTATGGATATTGACCAACAGTTTTATAAAGCAAAGATCTGCTATGAGTAACTTTGCTTTTATGATCAAATAACAGAGCCTTGGATATGGGTTTGTCTCCAGGTGTGATACATTTGGATCTTGCCAAAACCTTTGACTGTCTGCCACTCTATTCCATTCACAAACACTAACTTGAATCTAACATTAACTGTTATATCATTAGATGGATCATGAATTGGCTAACTGACATCATTGTGTGAAGATACTTAAAGTTCATTCAGATTTTCTGCCTTTAACATCTGGTCTTCCCCAATGATTGGTTTTGGACCCAATGCTGTTTGGCATGCAAATCGCCTCATTATCAGGTGAAATGCATGCAAATGAGGCGAGTAGAGTGATCCAACAAGCAGATAGGCAGTCGTGCAGACCCCGTGTTAGTGTCCATAATGTACATGGAAACATTCTGTGTACAGGCTGTAAAAGTGTACTGACAGTGGCAGAAATAGCATAGAGGACACATATATGTGCAAAACTAACCATGATGTATCCAAAACTGTATGGAAAATAATGTAAAAACAATGTATTATTTTAATACCCTGTATAAACATGCCATTATGGACAAAATATATACAAATACTGTAAAAAACAGAATTTGTGAGTATGTAACAGTAATGCACTATAGGACCCTGTGTGAAGAATGTGCAATGTGAGACTGCTCTGATTGCTAACGAGACAGGACCTGAAACCGTGTAGTTTCCAGGTACAGTGCACATATATGTATGCAAATGAGCTGGGGTTAATGAAGAGCACAAATGGGTATCTGTGTCCGCAGATCCCTTCTGTTTAGGCACAGAACTGTGTTGGTGTCCACAGAAGAGGTAGCTGACATCAAAGGGAGTGTGTCTGCAAGCTTTTAAGCTCATTGGAGCCCAGCGGCACCTGTTTGCGTGCCACACCACTGAGCTGAGCAGGGGGGCATGCAAACTGACTGCTAAGTTGTGTTTACTTCTTAGGCTCATGTTTTATCATGTTTGCGCATGTTTGCATGATGTGCCACTGTGCTGAGTGTGACCTTCCATGGGGGTGTGTCTGCTGACTGCTAAGCTTTGTTTATCTTTGCAGTGTGAGTTTGAGCAGCGCGCCTCAGTGCTCAGCAAGGAAGGCTGTCAAAAAAAAAAACTGGCTGAGAAAGCCAGTGGTATGTTAATTACTGATAAGCCCTGTTTCACTTAAACTAGGGCCATTAACCCCCTTAATGATGTACTCAGCAGGTGGAATGCAGCCAACCACACAGGCTACACCTACAGCACAGCACTATAAAGGTTGCATACACCCTACAATATGATTTTCCCCAATATTCTGCACCATTGGAGTACAGACTTGGAAATTTTCACCTAGAAAATGCTAGGGGCTGCTGAAGGTCAGCTACATATGTGTGTGTTAGATGCTGATGTCAATGCAGCTGTTGCTAATGCTGATCATAGGCCTAGACTGAGAAGAGGAGTGTTCAGGCCCAGGGTAACCTACTGGGAGCTACATGAGCTGGAGATTGTAGAGCACTTCAGGGTGGACAGGGACATACCACAATAACTCACTGACCTATGCAGCCCTCAACTTAGACCAAGAGCCAACAGAAGGGAACACATCACAGTGGGAACAAATATATGTGTAGCCCTTAGGATACTAGCTGCAGGCACTTTCCAAAGACCAACTGGGGATATGATGGGGTCTCACAGGCATTTGCTTTCAGGGTACTGCACCATTTCCTGGATGCCATGCTACCACATGCCAGTGAGCACATTTATTTTCCCCACACCCATGAGGAGAGAGACAGCACTATGTGACTCTTCTACCATGTAGCACACAAACTTAAGGTACTGGGTGCCATAGATTGAAGTCATGTATACATAAAGGCACCACCCAATGAGGAGGGTGAAATCTACATCAACCACAAGGAGCACCACACCATCAACTGCCAGGTCATGTGCAATGCCCAGGGCTTTATCATGAATGTGTGTGCTGGCAGCCTGGCAGTTATCACATCTCCCATATCTGGCATGCATCACAACTGTACCAGATATTTGTTAGGGTTGACATCACACATGGCCATTTACTTGGGAATGCTGGCTAAACCATGGATGATGACTCCCATCAGAAATGCACACCCACCCACCAAAGAACACCATAATGAGGCACATGCACAAACTAGAAACATCATAGAGCATGTGTTTGGGCTGATGAAGTCATGGTTCCAGTGCCTTGATATATCTAGTGGAGCCCTGCAGTACTCTACAGCCACATGTGCACAGATGTTCACAGTATGTGCCATGCTACACAATATGATCCTGTGGAAACAGCTGTGGCAGGATCAGCAAAGTGAAGGTGCTTAGGTCACCACAGCCGCACCCACGGGGGACTCAGAGGAGGAACCCCATGAGGCTGTCCCTGGAGGCAGATGTAGGCATGCCTAATATGCCCTGGCCTTGGCCAAGAGACAATGCATAGCACATGCACTGACAGCCTAGGGCCTAAGGGACTGACACCTTACTCTGACTCACATACATATTAGTATAAATGATGCCAGCCAGACTACACAACCTGTACCTCACCATGTATTGGCTGTGGACTGCATACATCAGACAGAGTTAGCCCCGAACCACAGGTCTGTCAACTGCTGCATTCACAAGCTAAGTCACTCTCCTATATACCACTTGTAAGGGGTACTACAATATGGTAGCATATGTATGGACCTGCTGCATGTATGCAAGGGAATATAGTGAGCTATATATAGTGTGCTACTGGGCTAATTGCAGAGATTTATAGTGGGCTACTGGGCTATTAGTACAGATATAACAACCACGTGGGACAAGAGGTACACTGTTCACTAGTATGTGCCCCATAATATCCACTAGACAACATGGCTGGAAGCTCCATGACATTATTCCAGGGAGATGCCAACCAGTGGGGTCACAGGACAGTCACACCACTGTCTATGCCAGCAGAGCATAGGCTGGTAATCACCCACCCCAAACACATCAGTGTCCCAATACAACTGCTGTAACAGTAAGTCTGCAATGACATACCAGCAGATCAGACAAGTCCTGTCTGTTGTTGATAGTGTGAGGAATGAAACCCCTCCATCTGGTGGATGGTGTGGCTTACTGGACCAGGGACAGTAGCATGGGCAATGGTGTGATGGTTAAAATCTGGCAGCGTCCAACATCTTTTGCATGTCAGGTACTATTATGTTGGTATTTCCACAGACTGTCATAACCCCTCAAACTGTTACTGAAAGAAAGCTGGACAAAACCAGAGTGAATGGGGGCACAGAGGGCCATACCTACAGACAGACAGATATTATACATGCTCTGAGCAACCAAGCAGATGACTAATATAATATCAAGGCTGCAATAGGTAAGATAAGCTGCTTGTTGTAAAGGCTATCACTTAACTGTGTCAGTAGTTAACAACACGTCAGTGACCGCTGTTTACAGTATAGTACCAGGAAAACTACAAATGTATGAGGAACACAGCAGACATATGGGGCAAAATGATGGACATTCTGCAAAAACATGTACAGTTAGAGTTATGCAGACTGTCACCCTGTGTGTGGTGTTATAGCATGTACCCCAGTCACATCATACCTCTCAACCTCTTAGATCAGGAAATCTGTCCAAAGTCATGAATAAAAGTGGTACCAAGGCCCTCAAATAGAGATAGGTTTTAAATAGTTGCTCCTACAAACATAGAATGTTGATAGAATAATAGTTCTTGCATTAGCATACATTTCCTGATGTGTATGAAGTCTGAAACGCAAATGTCTGTCATTAATTCTTGACTTCAATCTTGACTGATCTGCCACTAATTTGCCAGAAAACCATAATGTTATGTGAAACAGACCAAAAATATGAGGCACACTTCTGGACAGTCTGTGAAGCTCTGTACAGATGTGAGGTATGAGTCACATGTTAAGGTCAGAAAACAGCTGGAAAATGTTTTGGACAATATCAGGAAACTGCAGTACTCTGATAAACAGGTGCAGCAGCCAATGGTTTGCAGCACACATAATCCTGGACTGAAGTACAAATAGCTCTGGCCTGGAGTCACCTTGTCAGTATTGACAATCACACCGGGCATGCTCCATAGCTAACTTGAGCCCAAGTCTGTGGCCTCTACTGCTTAAAGACCTGCTATGTGAAAATATGTCTGTACATACCTACAGCTACATATACATATCCGTCTCTCCCTATCGCCCTCATGCTTGATTAGTGTCTCTATCAGTATATGGCACACACACACACACACACACACACACATATATATATATATATATATATATATATATATATATGATAATAAGAGGTGAATATAGCTATATAAAGTACAATGATACATAGGCTCCCCACATATATCTATATAACACATTTACATAACATACACACACAGCTACAGTTAAGGAGACATCCCTGTTATACACATTTAGATAGATATGATGGATGGGGATGTAGGAATGTCCTCACATATCCCAGAATGTTGGGGTTATCTGCACTTACACATCACAACAGTTGTCCAATGGAACCAGACCAAGCCTGCAATAGTACATAATCCACTCACCCACAGACCCTTTGCCTACAGACTGTCACCCTGTAGACAGACACAGGTATGCAGGTGGTGTAATGTACAATGGGTGCAATACATGCCATGGACAGGTCATTGTGTCCTTGAGCACATGTCTGCCTAACAAACTGCAAACAGCCACATTTGGCCGAACAGGTAAATGTACACCATAGCGAGATATTACCACACATCCCACCCCTAGGACACTAGCTACAATAACAGTACCAATCAGTATCACTCTGTAGGCCACACATACTCTCAGAAGGCCACTTTGTGTACTCCACAAGTACTGTTCCAGCAGCAACATATACAAGAGACATAACCTGTGGTGTGTGTGATAAGCACTGTGAGCTGCAGTGTGTAATACTAGATAGGTAGGAGTTCTAATCTCACATCATCCAACACTGTGTGTGCATCAGTATATCCCCTCACAGCAGTATGGACATGCCCATATCAGATATCTCTGTGCTATGAGATGCATTTTATGGCCCCATGATTGACTGCTGGCCTCTAAAGTCCTTCCTCTACATGGCCTGCTGATGTCATCCACCTTAAGAGCACTGGCTGACAATTTAATAACAGATAGACACTGTGGTGCATGCAATAAGTACTGCAATGAATAGTGTGCACTACTAGACAAATAGGGGTTCTAATCTCACATCATCCAGTTTGTGTGTGTGTAAATATATTCTCATGCAGCACTTCAGACAGGCCCATATGGGCTATCATTATGCATTTTATGCCCTATGCTTAGCTACTGGCCCCAACATTGCCCTCCTTTACAAGGCCTGCTGATGTCATCCACCTGAAGAGCATTGGTTGACACTCTAATAGCAGAGAAACTTTGTGGTGTATATGATATTTACTTCAATATATAGTGTGTATTACTAGATAGGTAGGGATTCTAATCTCACAGCATCTAACTTGTGTGTATAAACATATCCCCCTGCAGCACTGAAGACATGGCTATCCAGCCTATCTCTATGCATTGGTTATAGATTTTATGGCCCTGTTGGTAGCTGCTGGTCCCACATTGCCCTCCTCTACATAAACATAATTGATGTCCATCACCATCTACATTTATATATGCAGCATACCCAGGTGATACGTGTCAAGGGTAGCAAACCTTGGAACAGGGTATGAAAGAATGATGACATTGATTGTTTCCATTGTCTCTGACACACTGTTCTACACATATGCACCTAGGGAGCCATGCACGCATACTGGCATACCCTGCTGACACCATATGTCTGCTGTGCTGTCTTGCCCTCCTGTTCCATTGTATTGGGGCCCTGTGTCCATAGTTGAACTGCTCAGACTCCTGGGACAGAAACATACACATGGTCATAACACAGTTATCATCCTGTAATACTACTGCCAGTGTAGCAACATGCAACAGAGATACACACATTTTGATGTGCATTCACCTGTCATGGCCCACAACAACTGCTGTGGTATAACACTACTGCACTACACAAGCACAAGTAAAGTAATATAGTCACCCTATACATCAGACACATTTGCAGGTCCCTATATTGATGGCATGGATGGCAGGGATGTGGCACAGATATCACATGCACAGGGTGTGGTGCGGGGGTGCCAGAGGCCTATGCTGTGCCAAACAGTTGACCGCTGAGTTTGGTTTGAGTTTGAGTTGAGCTGTGGTTAGCTGTGTTTTGGCCTTTGTCCACCTATTAATTATGGTTTTGTCCTGATTTCATGCTGTAGGAGGTTGAGAGGTATGTTAGGCATAGCTCTCAACCAGACAGGTCTGAATGTCCACAAAACAGGGACATAGCAAGAGTACATCAGGGACATTCAGGGGCACTTTTACAATGTTAGACCTATGTATGTGTGACATTGACAGACTGAGAGGAGGTGAATTACAGTCCATCATTTGATGTTACAGGAGTGTACCCCCTTACTTAGTGTGACTATGTATTATGGTTAATCCACTATCTTTACTACAACAGGTGACCATTGTAGGAGGGATTGACAGGGAGAGAGCAGAGATGTGCTTCAAAGCATGGACAGTTGAGAGGTATGTCTGTAGGTGTTGGACAGCAGATTATCACGGACATGTCAATATCATAGATCTAGTACAAGCCTGCGGTTGTATTCCCTATTCCCCATACATCTATCCTCCCATCTGCATCCCATTTTATGTGGAAATCTTGTACATACCTGGTATAGTGATGTATTAATTTTGTTTGTGTTCCTCTGCAAATGCTTTCTACATATGCAGTCTATGTGAGTAAAACCACGTACATACCTGTTCTCCATAAGCAGTTGCTTGCCTTTTGTAGGTAATGCTCATTAACAGGTAATTGCCTCTGCACCAATCTGTGGCTCAGAATTGCTACTTGCATCCAAAACAGCTGCATTGCATTATCAATTAGCCAATGACATGGTACCACAGTGCAATATATGATGCCTTTACATAAGCCTTGGCCCCTTTCTTAGTTGTTGAGATGGATATTACTGAGTTGTAGAGACTACAGAATCACAGAGGGTAAGCACTAATACTGACCACTGTAGAGATGTATGAAGTATGTCCGTAGTTTTGCTTCATATGTTTGGTCAGTATCCCATGACAGTGTGGTCATCTGGCAACTCACTTCCAACATTGTAGGTTGAAGTCAGTAAGGGGAGAGAGATATGTGAGTGTCACACTTCATACCTGTCAGAATATGCATGGTAATGTGGTAGCTGCTATTCTATCAACTTACTATCTTTGTAGGGGCAAACTGTGACACGTGTCCCTATCTCTTGGCCTTTGCCCCCACTTATGCATGGTTGTGTCTGGATCACCTGTTATAGGGTTTGGTAAATATGGTCGGTCTGTAGTAGCTACCATAACATAGAGCTGTGTATGCTCCAAGCTGCAGCTGCTACTGCATCCTAGGACACATAGAGGGGAGTTTGAACACTTTGGAGGCCAGCAAGCTGTATGTGTAATTGTGGCAGCAGTGGCGGCCCTTTCGGTACTGCAGAGCTAGGGTGAGGGTACCTTTTATAGTCCAATTGAGGCATGTGCTTAAGGTGCATCTGTTATGCAACAGTGCCAGTAGCAGACTAGTAGGTGAAATATATTTTAGGCTATACGAATATGTGCAGTGTGTCATGACCTGCAGGTCTTTGACTTGTAAAAGTGGGTGGCAGACAATTCACTAGCAGTAACCTATGGGAATTAAAATTGTATGAGTCAGTCACTACTTGCTGCCTTCATAACAGTGTAATTAAAGTCAACACACTGGATTTGAACCCAGTACTGTTTGTGGCAAAATGTACTGTATGCAAGACATTTAACAGACTGAGCTACTGAGACAATGCTGCTGCAGGTGTACTTGTCAGATATATGTGCAGACATACAGACTGTGACACATGTTGTCTGCAGCCCTCAGTATGTGTAAGGCTTTCAAAGGCAGTTGTTCTGCAGCCAGGTCCCAGTTGAACATATGTACTATGCCACGGATGCCTTAGGAGGTGTGTTTAAAGATGTTACAGATAAAAGGGAACATTTAACTGATATCTCAGGCTTCACATACTGGAATTATTATTTATTTGGCTGTCTACTGGTGTATGCATCAGAGTCCCAGGTACACTCCCATTTTTCCCATTAGGTTTAATTTCCAGCTGTCAGTGGCAATCAGTATGTTTTGCTGGAAACGCCTGTTTTAAGTAGGAACTGTGTGGTGTAGTTGACAGGGGCCTGGGTTCAAAATATGGCAGAGGTGATTAATTTATACATGTGCCTAACATTGTGAGAAGCAAATAATATCATTAAGGCACATTAAAGCAGGTTTGTGCAGCGAGGCAAGACATGCCACATCACAGTTCTTCACTTAGCTCCTCCCAAACCTGCGATAAAAATAAAAGAAAAAGGGGGTGATAGGACAGTGGTGAAATTAGGGCAAGCAGGGGGTAAAAACATACTGAAAGGCAGGTAAGGATGTGTAGGAAGGGTGTAGGAAAGTAACCATAGCTTTCCATTTCTTGTACAGCAACAGCTGTGCATTTTGACAGATTTTGTGGATGAATTTGGACTCTCAAACCCCAGAGAAAGGGGTGAGAACAACATAAATGTGCTGTCAAGCCAATTGGACTACATTAGTTGTGTCCAGTGGAGATGTGTGCAAACTGGAGATCTATGTATGGGGTGATTTTTTTTGAGGGTCAGGTGCCCATTTTTTTTTTTTTTGTTATGAGGCGAGAGTGGAATGTTGGGGAAGGGACATAAGTATACGTGGGGAAGTAAGTTGGGTAGGAGTGGATGCATTTGCAGACAGACAAGACAGCAGACGGGGTAGTGTTTGACACATGAGGGGGTAAACACCTTGGATGGGGAGGGTGATTTGGAATCTGAGATGCATGTGCCTCCAGATGACAGCAGCGTGACTGAGGTCCCCACTCATGGGCAGTCAACAGTGTTCCTTCACTGCCCCAAAGGTGGCTGTGCTAGAGGCTGAGTGCCAGGCCCAGCCTACCCCACTAGGTTGTCCAGTCTGCCATCAATCTGGTACAGGTGACATTCATAGCTCCTATGAACAATCCTATGCACCATGGTCAGTGGTTGATCTTGCGTGACTACCTCCCCTCTACCACTGCTCCCGAGGCTCCATCCCCTGAGGTGGTTCCACCCAAAGATGCTACAGGGCCAGTGGAGGGGCACAACTAGGCCTGGGTCCCAGACGTGCTAGGACCCAGTGCAACAGCCAGTTCAGATAGGGTAGTTGTATCACCGGGTGCTGGCCTACTCTGACATGCTGTGGTGATGGAAGAACAGCAATAAGTATAGGTTAGTCATGAACAAAACCATTGTCAGTAATAACAGCATTCCAGAACATTGGAAATAGCCCCATTACATTTCAGTGCATATGATGTAAACACAACAATAAATAACAGAACAATCAGTATATTAACAGCATGCCAGTAACAGTTATGAAATAAGGCCAACAGAATAGGTAATTCAACAAGATATGTTGATATGCAACCATTTTAACACATACAATAATAAAACACATGCCCCAAAATACAGTGTAATGTAACAACAACATATGATAATAGTAAACCATAACCAATGACTAGAAATAATAAATATATGAAAATAAGGGGTTGAGAGAGAGAGGAATACAGTCCATTAATACCATTATTGGCTACATAGTTGACAACAGTAGCTGCTGTAGCCTATATGTATCTGTCAAGCTATCCACATGGGATAGTATGGGCCATGCAGTAATAACTGCAGGTACACAACTACACAGAACACCTGCACATCAGGTGGACCTATATAACTACCAAGGTGTACTGTGGGCTGATGTAGTGATACTTTGCTATTTACATATTCATGTCGATGATAAATCTGTGACAGAGGGATTACATACTAGTAATTACATTACGTGAAAGTGTGACACTTGAGAGACATGTATGTCTACAGTACAGAGAGTAAACAACTATCATGCCCGATAGCAGTGACTTCAGAGTGCATCTACATTGACTGCATTAATTGACTGCAGCAACCTTTAACAGACACTCCAAGCATACATTCATACCAAAGATTACACATTTTACTTATTTAATTATTTTATTACCTATTTCCTTTATTTTAAGCTGCATTTTCACATTCCTGGTAATGATTGTAACAGTCTGTGACATCTAAACACACAATTAGTTAACCATAATATGGGTTACCTCACCCATTTACCTGTAGTTCCTGTGAAGAGAATATCTGTCACCATTATGTGACTGATACTATAATATTTAGTACTACATAGCACTGGATTTGAACCCTGGTCTATGTGTGGCAAAATGTACTTTATAGAAAGTATTTGGCAAACTGAGCTACTGAGTCACTAATGATTACTGGGTGACTGATATTTGCCTAGAACTCACTTGGCACCACAATATGATCTTGTAATAGTAGTACAGTTTTATACTAGACTGCAGTGACAGTTGAACACACATGCATGAAATTCAAGCATGACAGAGATATTAGGTAACCTATACAATACTACATTAAATGCAGGTGTACACAATATATTGCTAGTGTATTGAAATATATGTGAAGTCAACAAACAATTTCTGATTATGGAGGTTATTTGTAGTCTATTACAGTGTTATACCTGACTGCAGCACCACACCTCATAGCCTGAATGCATAGAGCTAACATGCAATGGTGAAAACTAGACAATCCTGATGTACAAAATTTACCTTGGTGTTATGCTCTTGGTTAATGTGTAGTTGAAGAACAGTTGTCATAATTCATTTCTTAAAAAATAGCTCTGAATCTACACTTACTGCACAACAGACATTTTTAGATATACCTTCATTCAGGTATTGATATTATGTCAGGTTTTTTATTGCAGAACAGTTAAATTGCTTGTGATTGCTGTTCTTGCTTGAGATTGCTTTTCTTGGTGACTGGATTTTGTTTTATGTTTTAATGATAGTTAACAAAGGTGTAATGTTGTTATTTATTTGCTTGATATTTCTGGTCACTATCTAGATCCTGTTCAAATGGCTTCATAGTGGGGGTTGTCTACCTTCTTTTGAAGCCAGCCTACCCAAGGTGTGAGCACAGCTTTTTCTGTTATCTGATTCCCTGAGGCTCTTAAGTTTTCCTTTATATTACTGTATAAAGAGTTATAATTCTGTGAGACAGTATCTGTATCTTAGCTGCGCTTTGTGGCCTAGCTGTGACTGATTCAATAGACATCTGGATACAGAAAGCCTATAAGTATATTTTTGGCACTTAATCTGTTATCAGTGATAGTCAACAAAACTGATGCATTTGTTAATTTGAGATTGCTTTTCTTGGTGGCTGCATTTTGTTTTAGTTAACAAAACTGCTGCATGTATTAATTTGCTTGAGATTGCTTTTCTTGGTGTCTGCATTTTGTTTTAGTTAACAAAACTGCTGCATTTATTAACTTGCTTGAGATTGCTTATCTTGGTGCCTGCATTTTGTTTTAGTTAACAAAACTGCTGCATTTATTAATTTGCTTGAGATTGCTTTTCTTGGTGTCTGCATTTTGTTTTAGTTAACAAAACTGCTGCATTTATTAACTTGCTTGAGACTGCTTTTCTTGGTGTCTGCATTTTGTTTTCTGCTTTACTGATAGTTGACAAAACTGTAGTGCTATTTATTTGCTTGATAAACATTTCTGTAGTGTTTTCTACCTAAAATAGTGCAGCTGCTACTGCATCCTAGGACACATAGAGGGGAGTTTGAACACTTTGGAGGCCAGCAAACTGTATGTGTAATTGTGGCAGCAGTGGCGGCCCTTTCGGTACTGCAGAGCTAGGGTGAGGGTACCTTTTATAGTCCAATCGAGGCATGTGCTTAAGGTGCATCTGTTATGCAACAGTGCCTGTAGCAGACTAGTAGGTGAAATATATTTTAGGCTATACGAATATGTGCAGTGTGTCATGACCTGCAGGTCTTTGACTTGTAAAAGTGGGTGGCAGACAATTCACTAGCAGTAACCTATGGGAATTAAAATTGTATGAGTCAGTCACTACTTGCTGTCTTCATAACAGTGTAATTAAAGTCAACACACTGGATTTGAACCCAGTACTGTTTGTGGCAAAATGTACTGTATGCAAGACATTTAACAGACTGAGCTACTGAGACAATGCTGCTGCAGGTGTATTTGTCAGATATATGTGCAGACATACAGACTGTGACACGTTGTCTGCAGCCATCAGTATGTGTAAGGCTTTCAAAGGCAGTTGTTCTGCAGCCAGGTCCCAGTTGAACATATGTACTATGCCACTGATGCCTTAGGAGGTGTGTTTAAAGATGTTACAGATAAAAGGGAACATTTAACTGATATCTCAGGCTTCACATACTGGAATTATTATTTATTTGGCTGTCTACTGGTGTATGCATCAGAGTCCCAGGTACACTCCCATTTTTCCCATTAGGTTTAATTTCCAGCTGTCAGTGGCAATCAGTATGTTTTGCTGGAAACGCCTGTTTTAAGTAGGAACTGTGTGGTGTAGTTGACAGGGGCCTGGGTTCAAAATATGGCAGAGGTGATTAATTTATACATGTGCCTAACACTGTGAGAAGCAAATAATATCATTAAGGCACATTAAAGCAGGTTTGTGCAGCGAGGCAAGACATGCCACATCACAGTTCTTCACTTAGCTCCTCCCAAACCTGCGATAAAAATAAAAGAAAAAGGGGGTGATAGGACAGTGGTGAAATTAGGGCAAGCAGGGGGTAAAAACATACTGAAAGGCAGGTAAGGATGTGTAGGAAGGGTGTAGGAAAGTAACCATAGCTTTCCATTTCTTGTACAGCAACAGCTGTGCATTTTGACAGATTTTGTGGATGAATTTGGACTCTCAAACCCCAGAGAAAGGGGTGAGAACAACATAAATGTGCTGTCAAGCCAATTGGACTACATTAGTTGTGTCCAGTGGAGATGTGTGCAAACTGGAGATCTATGTATGGGGTGATTTGTTTTGAGGGACAGGTGCCCATTTTTTTTTTTTTTTGTTATGAGGCGAGAGTGGAATGTTGGGGAAGGGACATAGGTATGCGTGGGGAAGTAAGTTGGGTAGGAGTGGATGCATTTGCAGACAGACAAGACAGCAGACGGGGTAGTGTTTGACACATGAGGGGGTAAACACCTTGGATGGGGAGGGTGATTTGGAATCTGAGATGCATGTGCCTCCAGATGACAGCAGTGTGACTGAGGTCCCCACTCATGGGCAGTCAACAGTGTTCCTTCACTGCCCCAAAGGTGGCTGTGCTAGAGGCTGAGTGCCAGGCCCAGCCTACCCCACTGGGTTGTCCAGTCTGCCATCAATCTGGTACAGGTGACATTCATAGCTCCTATGAACAATCCTATCCACCATGGTCAGTGGTTGATCTTGCGTGACTACCTCCCCTCTATCACTGCTCCCGAGGCTCCATCCCCTGAGGCGGTTCCACCCAAAGATGCTACAGGGCCAGTGGAGGGGCACAACTAGGCCTGGGTCCCAGACGTGCTAGGACCCAGTGCCACAGCCAGTTCAGATAGGGTAGTTGTATCACCGGGTGCTGGCCTACTCTGACATGCTGTGGTGATGGAAGAACAGCAATAAGTATAGGTTAGTCATGAACAAAACCATTGTCAGTAATAACAGCATTCCAGAACATTGGAAATAGCCCCATTACATTTCAATGCATATGATGTAAACACAACAATAAATAACAGAACAATCAGTATATTAACAGCATGCCAGTAACAGTTATGAAATAAGGCCAACAGAATAGGTAATTCAACAAGATATGTTGATATGCAACCATTTTAACACATACAATAATAAAACACATGCCCCAAAATACAGTGTAATGTAACAACAACATATGATAATAGTAAACCATAACCAATGACTAGAAATAATAAATATATGAAAATAAGGGGTTGAGAGAGAAAGGAATACAGTCCATTAATACCATTATTGGCTACATAGTTGACAACAGTAGCTGCTGTAGCCTATATATATCTGTCAAGCTATCCACATGGGATAGTATGGGCCATGCAGTAATAACTGCAGGTACACAACTACACAGAACACCTGCACATCAGGTGGACCTATATAACTACCAAGGTGTACTGTGGGCTGATGTAGTGATACTTTGCTATTTACATATTCATGTTGATGATAAATCTGTGACAGAGGGATTACATACTAGTAATTACATTACGTGAAAGTGTGACACTTGAGAGACATGTATGTCTACAGTACAGAGAGTAAACAACTATCATGCCCGATAGCAGTGACTTCAGAGTGCATCTACATTGACTGCATTAATTGACTGCAGCAACCTTTAACAGACACTCCAAGCATACATTCATACCAAAGATTACACATTTTACTTATTTAATTATTTTATTACCTATTTCCTTTATTTTAAGCTGCATTTTCACATTCCTGGTAATGATTGTAACAGTCTGTGACATCTAAACACACAATTAGTTAACCATAATATGGGTTACCTCACCCATTTACCTGTAGTTCCTGTGAAGAGAATATTTGTCACCATTATGTGACTGATACTATAATATTTAGTACTACATAGCACTGGATTTGAACCCTGGTCTATGTGTGGCAAAATGTACTTTATAGAAAGTATTTGGCAAACTGAGCTACTGAGTCACTAATGATTACTGGGTGACTGACATTTGCCTAGAACTCACTTGGCACCACAATCTGATCTTGTAATAGTAGTACAGTTTTATACTAGACTGCAGTGACAGTTGAACACACATGCATGAAATTCAAGCATGACAGAGATATTAGGTAACCTATACAATACTACATTAAATGCAGGTGTACACAATATATTGCTAGTGTATTGAAATATATGTAAAGTCAACAAACAATTTCTGATTATGGGTTATTTGTAGTCTATTACAGTGTTATACCTGACTGCAGCACCACACCTCATAGCCTGAATGCATAGAGCTAACATGCAATGGTGAAAACTAGACAATCCTGATGTACAAAATTTACCTTGGTGTTATGCTCTTGGTTAATGTGTAGTTGAAGAACAGTTGTCATAATTCATTTCTTAAAAAATAGCTCTGAATCTACACTTACTGCACAACAGACATTTTTAGATATACCTTCATTCAGGTATTGATATTATGTCAGGTTTTTATTGCAGAACAGTTAATTTGCTTGTGATTGCTGTTCTTGCTTGAGATTGCTTTTCTTGGTGACTGGATTTTGTTTTATGTTTTAATGATAGTTAACAAAGGTGTAATGTTGTTATTTATTTGCTTGATATTTCTGGTCACTGTCTAGATCCTGTTCAACTGGCTTCATAGTGGGGGTTGTCTACCTTCTTTTGAAGCCAACCTACCCAAGGTGTGAGCACAGCTTTTTCTGTTATCTGATTCCCTGAGGCTCTTAAGTTGTCCTTTATATTACTGTATAAAGAGTTATAATTCTGTGAGACAGTATCTGTATCTTAGCTGCACTTTGTGGCCTAGCTGTGACTGATTCAATAGACATCTGGATACAGAAAGCCTATAAGTATATTTTTGGCACTTAATCTGTTATCAGTGATAGTCAACAAAACTGATGCATTTGTTAATTTGAGATTGGTTTTCTTGGTGGCTGCATTTTGTTTTAGTTAACAAAACTGCTGCATTTATTAATTTGCTTGAGATTGCTTTTCTTGGTGTCTGCATTTTGTTTTAGTTAACAAAACTGCTGCATTTATTAACTTGCTTGAGATTGCTTATCTTGGTGCCTGCATTTTGTTTTAGTTAACAAAACTGCTGCATTTATTAATTTGCTTGAGATTGCTTTTCTTGGTGTCTGCATTTTGTTTTAGTTAACAAAACTGCTGCATTTATTAACTTGCTTGAGACTGCTTTTCTTGGTGTCTGCATTTTGTTTTCTGCTTTACTGATAGTTGACAAAACTGTAGTGCTATTTATTTGCTTGATAAACATTTCTGTAGTGTTTTCTACCTAAAATAGTGTAGCTAGTAGCTGTAATAGTTTCCCACCCTCATCCCTATTGGTGTCTTGTTCTTATACTTTGTGGCTTTGCAGTTGCTCGCCCCTACTGTAAATTTGATCTGGGACACAACTTCCAGTCTAGTGTCATTAGCTCATTCTACCAAATACAGAGAGAACATTTGAGAAGGCAGCTCACTTATGTTCTTAACCGTGAATTATCTTCTGTTCCTCCTTTCTCCCTTTCCACTTTACTAAAAAAAAAACACTTTGCTAGAATCTCCTTGTGTTCTGACTGAGTGTGTTTCTCAAACAAACAATCTGGAAATATAAAACTGATAAATATATTTTTTTCACTTTTTAATCGTTCAGTTAAATAAAACAATTATTGAATTCAGTTCAAAATACAGTTTGAATAAATTGCATTTATTTAAACAGCATTTGCTTAAATATTGCTACACACTGAAGTGTGTTAACTTGCACTGCACTTAAACTGTTTTTAGTACTGTTTTATCTGCTTTTCTGTAAAAAAAAAGAATTCTAGGCTGGTTTCCTGCATTTCCTGTAACTAGTCTAGTCCAGGTACAGATTTGCTGTATCCAGGACTGTTTGTAAGCTTCTGAGCACCCAAAGCCTTTCTGTATGGGAGGGAAGCCTTCTAGCATATCAGTAGGAGTGGTAAGCACTAGGTAGCCTATCTACCACAAGAGGAGTGGTTTCTGGCCAAGAAATTGTAGTTTATTGGCCGTTTGGGCAGTCTTTCCATCTCTTTCAATTTTCTGGTTTAAAAGCCCACGTTTGCACTTGTTTCTCACCTTTCCTGTAACTAGTGTAGTCCAGATGCCAATTTGCTGTATCCACGACTGTTTGTAAGCTTCTGAGCCCCCCAAGCCTTTCTGTGTTGGGGGGAAGCCTTCTAGCTTATCAGTTGGAGTGGTAAGCACTAGGTAGTCTTTCTACGACAAGAGGAGTGGTTTCTGGCCCAGAAATTGTAGTTTATTGGCCATTTGGGCAGTTTTTTTTCCTTCTTTTTCAACTTTCTGGTTTAAAAGCCTGCATTTGTGGTGGTGCTGCGGTAGGGTTGTCGCCTCACAGTTAGACGTTGTACATTCAATTCTCAGTTAGAGCGTCTTCTGTGTGTCGACATGCGCGAATGGGTGTTCCTTCATTGAAGATTGTGCGTTAGGCCTGGCAAGCCAGCACGTAAAAATCTACTGCCAATCATTAGCGGACCAGAGTTCCGCTGTGGCGACCCCTAACCAAGAAAAGCCAAAAGACAGCATTTGCACTTGCTTTCTGCCTTTCCTGTAACTAGACTAGTCCAGATACAGATTTGCTGTATCCATGACTATTTGCAAGCTTCTGAGCTGCCCAAGCTTTCTGTGTTGGAGGGAAGCCTTCTAGCATATCAGTGGGAGTGGTGAGAACTAGGTAGCCTATCTACCAGAAGAAGAGTGGTTTCTGGCCCAGAAATTGTAATTTATTGGCCATTTGGGCAGTTTTTCCATCTCTTTCAACATTCTGGCTTAAAAGCCCACATTTCCGCCTGTTTCCCGAGTTTCCTGTAGCTAGTCTAGTCTAGATACAGATTTGCTGTATCCAGGACTGTATGCAAGCTTCTAAGCCTTCCAAACCTTTCTAGGTGGAGGGAAGCCTTCTAGCTTATTAGTGGGAGTGGTTAGCACTAGGTAGCCTATCTACCACAAGAGGAGTGGTTTCTGGCCCAGACATTGTAGTTTATTGACCGTTTGGGCAGTTTTTCCATCTCTTTCAACATTCTGGTTTAAAAGCCCAAGTTTGTGCTTGTTTCCTGCCTTTCTTGCAACTAGTCTAGTCCAGATATGGATTTGCTGTATCCAGGACTGTTTGAAAACTTTTGAGCCCCCAAGTCTTTCTGTGTTGGAGGGAAGCCTTATAACTTATCAGTGGGAGTAGTAAGCACTAGGTAGCCTATCTACCACAAGAGGAGTGGTTTCTGGCCCAGAAATTGCAGTTTATTGGCTGTTTGGGCAGTTTTTCAATCTCTTTCAACTTTCTGGTTTAAACGCCTGCATTTGCACTTGTTTCCTGCCTTTCCTGTAACTAGTCTAGTCCAGATACAGACTTGCTGTATCCAGGACTGTTTGCAAGCTTCTGAGCCACACAAGCCATTGTGTTTAAGGGAAGCCTTCTACCTTGTCAGTGGGAGGGGTAAGCACTAAGTAGTCTATCTACCTCAAAAAGAGTGGTTTCTGGCCCAGAAACTGTAGTTTATTGGACGTTTGGGTAGTTTTTCCATCTCTTTCAACTTTCTGGTTTAAAACCCCATGTTTCCACTTGTGTCTTGTCTTGCCTGTAGCTAGTCTAGTCCAGATATGGATTTGATGTATCCAGGACTGTATGTAAGCTTCTGAGCCTTCCAAACTTTTCTAGGTGGAGGCGAGTCTTCTAGCTTATTAGTGGGAGTGGTCAGCACTAGGTAGCCTATCTACCACAAGAGGAGTGGTTTCTGGCCCAGAAATTGTAATTTATTGGTTGTTTGGGCAGTTTTTCCATTTCTTCTTTAAAAGCCCATGTTTGTGCTTGTTTCACGCCTGTCCTGTAACTTGTCTAGTCCCGATACAGATTTGCTATATCCAGGACTGTTTGTAAGCTTCTGAGCAGTGCCAAAAAGTCTGTTCTTTAATTTTACCCTTAGATCTGCTAGTTCTCTCCTCTCCTGCACTTTTATTATCTTATTAGTCTAGCACTTTACCAGACTTTTTGTAACAATTATTGTAGCCCACAACAGTGCTACCAGAACTAAACATTCTACAGGGAAACAGCTCCAGTACTTATCATTAATAACCACCCCTCCAGGCATGTCTAAAGGTCAGTTCCCTGTGCTTTCTCCTATTAACCTGGTGAACTTGGGCATCCTGAGGCAATGTAACAACTGCCTCATGTACACTGACAACCCTCTCCTCTTAACTCCCAACACTCAGACTTGTGAAAGATGCACTTATATATCCAAATTGGAAGCCACGCACTGTCCAGCCAAGACCAGAATAGTTGGTCAAGAGGAGAAGGTCAACACTTACACCACACCACATGGAACACATAGCCCTCCAGAACACACACCAGCAGAGCTTTCACCTAAAAACACAAACCACACACCCACCTTCGTGGAGGCTCTCAATAAAAATCTACCCAAACATCAGAGATCTCCAAAGCAGAAATGCACTCAACCACCACAACACAACACCAATCACAAGACACATAACTCTCCTAAACAGTGTGCCACTCAACCAGAGCCCCTAAGACAAAACAACATGCCCAACCACACTAGTTATATTTGACTTAATAGTGAAGCACACTAATGTCCCACTCACTAGATTGAATAAGGAGAAAATAACAGTCAGCTGCCTGTCAGGTGCCAGGATCTGCCACATAATGCATGCACTCAGGTCCCTCAACAACAGGTACAAATATGACTCTGCCATTGTACATGTGAGTGTGAATGACTTGAGATGTGCCTCCCTGGACTACATGAAAAGAGACATAGAGGAGCTCTTGGATTATGCAGCCCAGGCAGGTATGACCTTAGCCCTGAGCAGCGTCCTACCATCACCCAGAATGATACCACAGTACAAGCAGAAAATGATTGATTTCAACAATTGGCTAAGCTTCTGATGTCATTATAAGGGGATCCAGTATCTGTCTGCCTGGGATAACATGATTGACAGACCTCAATGCTTTGCCAGAGATGGCCTGCATATATCAACCCTAGGCTTCCGGATACTGGCCAAGGCTCTTACCACCTCTATAGTGCCTTTTTTAGGTGGTGTTCCAAACACTAAATTACCACTGTAACAGCTACAAACAAATGCAATCGGAGGGTCATGCTGCTCAATGCTAGAAGTCTAAATCTCAAAATATACTCACTCAAAGCACTCCTTAAAATGGAGAACATCCACATTTGTGCTGTAACAGAGACCTGGTTCAAGGCAGCAGAAAACATCCCTGTACTACCAAGCCATAACTCATTCCACACCTTTCAGCCCCAGAACTTGGACCAAAGCACCAAAGGCAGTAGTGTTTACATATTCATAAAGGATGTGCACATCTCTAGACTGGTAGCCCAACATAACGCATCAGAGATACTTCAGGTGCAGCTAACATTGGCTAAGACTGTGATTCAGGTTGTAGCCTGCTATAGGTCCCCAACCATGTCCCAAGATTCACACTCCACATTCCCAAGCACCCTGGAGAATATTAGTGTCCAACCTAACACTCTTATACTGGGCAACTTCAACTACCACTCCATTAACTGGGACAATTACTCATGTACCAATACACTTGCCCAACATTTCCTGGAATTCATTAATTCCAATGCCCTGGACCAGCTCATTCTTACCCCCACTAGAGGTAGCAACATCCTTGATCTGATCATTACTAACATGGGCGACCGTTGCTCTACACCAATAGTCAGCTCCTCCCTGGTTAGATCTGACCACAAACTAATCACCTTGGAAATCCACATCCCTCCCCCCTCACAAAGGTAACCACCATGAAAAACTTCCCAAAGCTAACTTTGGGTTTCTAAAAACAGAAGTGGCAACTTCACAGCACCCATGCAAATGGAGAATAGTTGCATGACCACCAAATCATACACTAGTGCACTGTTCAAACACGTACACAAATGCATGGATCTCGCCACACCCAATAGAGCCAAGACTCTCTCCTTCAATAAAAGGAAGCCAATCTGGTAGTCCCATGCCATAAACAAACTCTATAACAGAAGGAGGAAACTGATGCAGAATAAGGTGAAGTCCCAAGACTGGAAAAACTCCCTTATCTGCCTCAACAAAAAGTTGAAATCCCTCATCAAATCCTCTAAAGCTAGCTCTGAAAACAGAATTGAAGCAGATAGTAAAGACAGCCATAAGGCTTTCTATAGTTATGCAAAGAATCTCCACGGCAATACCCAGATTTGCTCTGAGCTACTGCACAATGGTACCTCTTATACTGAGCCAACAGATAATCTCAATATACTTGCCAACAGATTCAGTGCCAACTTTACCCCTCTACCCCCCAAAGGACCAATCACAATACCAGTAGATTGCCTAGGACCCAATATTACTGCTGCACAGGTTAAAACAGCACTGTTTAAGGACAAGAATATAGCTTCTATGTGACCTGACAATATTCCTGGCTGTGTTCTACATGGACTACAGAGTGAAATGACACCTCACTTGTGTGCCCTGTTCAATCACAGCCTCACTTCAGGCTTTTTCCATATTGAATGGCAGAATGTTACAGTCATCCTTCTACAAAAAGGAGGCATGACTACAGACCCTGGGAACTATCACCCCATTAGCCTGATGAGTCTGATATGCAAAGCTATGGAATGCATCATCATGGACCTAATAAATAAGGATATAGGGAATCTCCAAACTCTGGATCCCACACAGTTTGGTTTTGTGATCATGCCTGCTCAACCTGGTCAATTTCTTTGAGTCAGTCACCAGCACTGTAGATGAAGCCAAGGTGATTCATACAGCCTTTCTTGATCTGGACAAGGCCTTTGATACCATTCCCCACTCAGGAATAATAGAAAAACTCACTAAGCTAGCTATCAACCCCTATATCACTGGGTGGGTTGCAAACTGACTCACAGATAGAACCCAAAATGTGAAAGTAGCTGACTCCAAGTCAGACTGCCAAACAGTCACAAGTGGAGTCCCACAGGGTTTGGTCCTGGGTCCTCTCCTGTTTGGTATCTATTTCCCTCAAGTCCAGGCCAACAGGAAGGGTCTCTGGCTGACAAAGTTCACAGATGATTGCAAGTTGGCAGCTATTATTAACTCCCCAAGTGATGTTGACAACGATTGGTGTCAGAACCATCACCTTAAGCTCAATACCAAAAAATGTGTCATCATCCCCTTTGGGAAAAACCTGATTCCCATAAATTACCACATCAATGGTAGTCCACTGAACACAGAAGGTGTTATAAGAGATCTGGCAACACAGGTTGACCGCAACTTCTCTTTTGACCACGACATTGCCAATGTGGTCAGAAAGTCATTTTATGTGGCACATCTCATTACTAAGGGTTTTACATCCAAGAAGGAAGAGGTCATTGTCTCCCTCTACTCTTCCCTTAGTAGGCCAATCATCGAGTACAATGCCCCATTTGGCATGTACCTCACTAGACACCTGCAACAACTGGAGAGGCCACAAAAGTACCTCACAAAGAGGATCCTAGGCCTTAAACATGTCCTATATGGACAGATGCAAAAAACTCCAACTATTCTCTGTCTCATATTGCCTACATAGAGATGATCTCTGCTTGAAATACAAAGCCATGTCTGACCCAGCTCTGTTAGAAATGCTAGATCTAAAGAAATCCCAATCCCTCCACACCACACGCTCCAGAGACCTCAACCTCATTACCACAATCAACAGAACATGCTGGAGGGACAAGTTCATAACCCAGAGACTGCCCATGCTATGGAATAGACTTCCCATACATGTCAAATAGAGCACCTCACTGGCCCTCTTCAAGTGAAATCTTGATGAGTGGATGTGGAATAGAAAATTCATCCCGGGGATCACTCCAGTGGCTCTACTCGACAGAGCCACTGGGAACTAAGGTCAGGTGGCATGATGCCAGGGTAATCCTATGAGCTAGGCTTGTAAAGGCTCCAGGGTGATTAGCCTACTACACACCTATGAATCTATAACTGATTTCTTGTGAAACAGCCCTAATTCCACACTTATTACACAACTGACATTATTAGAGATACCTTCATGTTGAAATAATTTTGAGTATTTTATTGCACAACAGTTGTGATTATGCAGGTGTTGTAATACAACTGTAAGTCCACAGTTATTGCACTACAAACTTTATTGCTTATACTTTTTTATGGTTTATGCTTTACTCTTCCATGCTTGTGACACTGCAGTTGGCAGTATGCACTTATTGCAGTACAGCTGCAAGTCCACATTCATTGCAATACACTCTTTACTGTATATTCATAATTACAGTTAATGCTTTACTCTTTCTTGCTTATTTGACTATAGATAGCAAACTACATCTGTACTCACCACACTTACAGTGCAACCTGGCCAAGTGCCCAACATGTGTCTCGACGTTGTGAGCCCTCTCCTCTGCAGCTGTTGGGAGAGAAGAACACCATTATGCATACCAGTTTAGAAGAAATTCAGATTAGATATTAGTGGTACACAGGCAAAAGTACTTACATACATGTGGTACATCCCCTGCTTAAAATTCTTGGACTCATGTGTCCAAGAGAGATCCGCCTTATGTCTCTTCAGGTCATCATAGTAGTGATGACACTGCTCACCTGTGTGGGAAATACCAGTTGCACTGGTGAGGTCCCTTGCCAGCTGGTCCCAGTCTTCCACCTTGCACACTGAGCCCTGGTAACCTCCCAACAGAAGCCGTCCTTCATGTTTTTTTATAAGGAGTCTGACCATGACCCTGGACTCCAGGATGCCCCAATGCTGCATCCAAAAGTGTTAACCCTCAACAACACCTGCCATAGTGTATCCTTCAGAGAAAGAACTCTAATGGATTATGCTGTATTTCCACATATTGGGCTTAATATAACCTGTTTTCCTGCCCTTACACACTACTGGGCAATATTTAAAAAATGTGGCACATTGCTTAGCAGTACACAAAATAGCACAGCTGAGCTGAGCAGTGCAAAAACCCAAAGACACGTATGCTTAGTAGTGCTTAGTGGTGCGCAAACCAGCCAAGCAGTGCATAAACATTATTGGCCATTATTTTGCTTATGCAGTACTTAGCACATTTAAGCAGGTCTTAGCAGAGCTTAGCTGAGTGTGGCAGGCCAGGATTTAAAAATAATTTGCATAATTTCTATTTCAAAAATAAATGCTTACTTGCCCTTTCATGTATTCAAATCCTGCACCTACTGCACATGAGGCTGTAACTCTAATCATTTAGCTACTTGGACATGTGGAGTTTTGCTATACCTTTACATATACCTCTGAGCTGCCTTTAAGTAGTGCTGAGTGCCACGCCACTCAAACCCTTTCAGCTACGCTTAAACTTGACCATTAAATACACAATTAAATACATCCAGTTTCTATTTTTAGATGTCTGGCAGGTGTCATGGCACTGCTTAGTACTGTTGTGTTCTGTGCCGTGCAAGCATGCTTTTAAAAAAATATAAAAAAATCTGCATTACATTGCTACAGTACCCTTGGACAGGGCAGGGAGTGTGTTACTCATCTGCAGATATAGTTAACACCATACTCCTTACACTGATTCAACAGCTGTGTTCCATGGCTCCCCCTTGGCAATGGGCCATGATTAATATGCGTGGCACACTGCCAAGGGGGAACCATGTATATGACCATGGTAACATTCCATGTAGGCTCTACACTATGCCTACATGGATTTTATTAAATCTGGAGTTTTGTTTTTTCTAGTATTCCAATGAACACCAAATTTGGGGTCTAAAAATATGCTGATGACTATAAAATTGGTTTTATAATACAAAATAAATCTGATGCCAATGATCTTAACACATATCTGTGTCTTATTTGCAAGTGAGCACAAGATACTGGACTAAAAGTATACTGGACTAAAAGTATCCTGGATAACATAAATATTACATATTTCTCAAAATTAAAAGAAATCCTATTTATGTATCAGGTATATTACTAAAAGAGGCCATGGAATATACATATTTTGGCATTACTATTGCATCTGATTTATCTTTTAGCCATCATGTCAAGGCTATCAGTAGTAAAGCAATTAGATATATTTGAGTTACTTATTAAGAAATTTTTCAACTAGAGATGAGAAATATTTGTATGTGTATATAACTAACATCAGGTGCATTATTGAGTATAAGAGCATATTTTCCACTTGCACTAAAGCTCAATTAAAAAGTTTGGAAGGTGTCCAGAGGAAATATACTAAGATAATTCATAGTAAATTGCAGGGCTACATGTTAAGCATTTAAAACCATCTACTTTCTCCTACAGGTACATTGGGGTAAATTGATACTGCCATATAACGTATGTAACAAACCTGTTTTGCAGCTAATATACAACATAGATGCCTTTAACTCTCCAAAGACTTTTAGACACCATAATATGAAATTCGTACTTGAAATTCATATATTATATCCAAAATCACCAAACTGTGAAATGGTTAAGAGGGTTCAAAAATCTGGAGACTTTTATATCAAACTTAGACATCTAGACCATTGGCAAAGCCTTAGAACTATTTCTTGAAGAATCAGTGTTCCTTGATGGTCATAAAACCTGAACACTGCAATTGAACTTATTAACTTATGAAATATTTATTATTTATTTACTTGGTTTAGTGGAGATTGGGGAAGTTGCTCTTACCCCACTTTAATACAGTATCAGAGCTGGTATATATAATTAGCAGGGGGTGTAGGGGATTGCCCCCTGCAAGAAACATTGTTTTGCTTTCTTTTGCTTTTTTTTCAGTCAGCTGGTGACTGGGCATATGTGTATACATGTGCTTATCTTTTTTGGGGAGTTTAAGGAAGCATGAGCTTTATATTTATGACAGCAACATGTTGAAATATATTATGTGCAATTTGTTTTTTTCAGTTTCTTCCCAGTCTGACAGAGAGCTACACATACCACAACTGTCTTTTTGGGAATAGGGTTGCCTCTAAACCTCTTACTGTAAGAAATCTGACAAAGCCTGACAAAACGAGGGGACAACAGCCCAAAAAATACAGACAGATTTTAAATATTGCTCTTATAAACTTAGTAAGTTGTTAAAGTGACAGGGTTTGTGTTAACATACATTTTCTGAAGGATTTGAAGTTAATAACTCAAATGTATGTCATTATTGGGTGACTTCAATCCTCAGGTCATCCCAGTGATTTGCCAGAAAAACACAAATTTGTTGACAGGTAAGAGGCATGCTGGATACATGTGTGACAATGGCAATTTGAATATATGACTGTTGCCATTTGTGCCTTTACAATCATCCCAGTCTAACATTAGACAGGAAGCAAACAATATGACTGTCTTTTTGTGTGCAGGTACTGTTCTTAGGCATGACTGATGTATCCTCAGAAAGATTTGTCTTCTCAGTTTATTGCAAACTACTATTTTGTTAGTTTTGAACATTAAGCCTTGGATGCAACGTATTTCTTCCTTGAGATAAAAAATACTGAATTTCTTTCCTTATAATTTTTGTTTAGGCCATCACTGAATCAAAAGGTTGGAAAAACGCTGCAAAATACACCTCAGTACATCTAGAACCCTCATGGCTTCTGATGCCCCCCAGACCCCCCAACTTAATGTGTAATGTGTAGAGTTGGTCACTTAGGGACTGCTGAAGGGATGCAGGTAAAAACAAAGTTCAAGAATAACACTGAAGTTCTTTCCTTAACTGAGAATTTTGTGTTGGTCATCATTTAATGAAAAGATTGGAAAAAAAGCTCTAAAATGCATCTTCAACATCTAGAACCACCATGGTTTCTTTGGGCATAGCATCTTCCAGGCCTCCAGCTTAATTCAGTATCTTCCTTCACATTTATTACAGCACAGTCCTGATCAGTTAGGGTAGGTTGAAAGGATGCAGAAAAAAAGCAAAGTTGAATTGTGATACTAAATTTCTTTCCTTAATCAGGATTATTGTTCAGGCAATCATTGGATGAAACAGGTCATTCAAAAACTCTGAAATGTACGACAGTGCATCTAGGACCCCCTTGACATCTGTGGACCTAGAGTTATCACAGTACAGTCTTGCCAAAATAGAATGTGTTGAAAGAATGAATGCAGGAAATAATAATAAGAGTTAGACAAATTGTGAAAAAGGAAAAAAAAAAGTAATCTGGATGGTGTGGATAGGCCAGAATGGGAGGGGTCAGGGAGGCACTGGCTGATATTCATGGGGGGTGGGCAGTGAGAGAGTGCCATGATCTATTCGCCTAGACTGCACTTCACCTAAAGCTGGTCCTACCACTGTTACTGCTACTGTTAGACTAGAGATTAATGGTTGTGAGATGTGCTTAAAACCTTTGTAATCACCTTTCTGACATCAGGAAAATTGCTTTATATATATATCTATATTTTCATGATTTTGGAGGGTAATTGTATTGCACCATGCACTATGCAATATTTATAGCTTTAAGACAGTAGTAACAGTAAAGTGCGAGTGTTTCATGTGACAACTCATTGTTCATCAGTTCAGGTAACATTTTTAATGAAGGTGCATCCTGTGTCTCAATCTTTTTGTTTAGTAACTACTAATAGTATACTCGCTGCAATGCATATGTATATTACATGTTCTTAGATATACATCTACATTGGTACTAGAACCTTCTTTCATACTTTGCAGTGACTATGGAACTTCTAAGGCTGAAAGAAGGCAGGAAGTGATTACTTCCTTCTGTAAGATATTACGTCTGTATCACAGCTATGTACAACTGTAAATAGTATTGTTTTCCCGTTTCAAAGAAAAACTAATGTTCATACAGTAAAAAAAAAATAATAAAATAAAATACATTTTAACATTTTCATTACTTGCATTTTTTTTTAAATTTCCCTCAAGATACCATTGTATCATAAATGTCCATTGCCACATTTGTATTTTGGCTCAAAAGGTTACCATTGCCACTTTCAGCATTTCTGGAGCTACAAATGACCTTTTCCAAGAACTTAGAAACGCTGGTTTCGGAAGTTTTGAGTTCCATCTTACTGAAAGTTGAACTGCTGACAAGGTAGAAAAAGTATAATATTGAATGAGTCTTCAGGTCACAAATGAGGAAACATTAAAAGATTTAATCCTCAAGGAAGAAGAAAAAAACAAGTAAGCAGTACTGAGAGAAAAATTCTAAGCATATTGTGACCCAAAGGATATTCATCTTTACATAGAGTCCTTATTTGTATTTGAACTCGAGGAGCTCAGGAAGCATTAGCTGCTTATGTGGCTGAGATTACACACTGAGTGAAATACTGTGGGTTTGGAGAGTTGCAGGATTCACTAATCAGAGAAAGAATTTGTGTGGTATGAAAATGATCAGGCTAGAGGCAAAGTATTGCAAACATTAAGTAAAAATAAATAAATAAATAAATAAGATATAAAAATAAAAGCAAATGTATAGGTGACTGCATATTTCCAAGAGGGTGTCTTGAGATAAAAACACAGTTAGAACATATATGTCTGTACTAAGCATGTTTACAAACTTACACGATGCAGAGCATTTAATCAAAACTGCAAGCTCTGTGACAGGAATCATGCATTCCATGAAGGTCTGCAAAAGTCAAAATAAAGCTGTTTAGCAACATTTACGTGATGTTATGTCAAAAGAGCAGATTAAAACAGAAATATTTGTGGGTACAGTTGAAATGTGTAATCTGGATGTAGCAAATAAATCAGATTTACATATGTATTTATTTATTTATTTGTTTATTTATTTAGGATTATTAATAGGACTAGTCTAAAATTAGTGTTTTATGTAGGAAGCAAGTCCCTGTATCCTCTTGTCCTCTGCAGATGTATATTGTGGTATCACAACACATGACAACAAAGCCATCTGTAATGAAACACAATAAAAATGTTAAAATTAATGTGCCAATGCAATTTCATCAAATGTGCAAAAAAGAAAATAGAGAGAACAATGTGTATGAACCACACCCCTTATCTTTCTGTACTAATGCCACAACTAAAGAGAGAGAGCAATGTTTCCTAAATAGAAACCTCTATAAACTCCTTTGTAGAGATCTCTGGAGTAGCTGGATTAGATCAATTAAGATTTTAAAGGAATAAATATGGTTTAAGGAGGTGAAAGTAATAAACAGAACTAATAATAATTATACACGAGCTCACACACTTGTGCGAACACACTCTTGAATGCACACATACATGTACGCACACACACACACACACACACACACACACACACACACACACAAGATTTACAAAAATCTCAAACTATAGATTAAATGTATAAACAAGGCTCAGGTATTCATAATGTACAGAAATGCACTAAAACGCTTTATTCTATTCAAGTTGAAAAGAGGCTGGGCAGAGTGAGATATGATGTAACTAGGTACCACAACATTAGTGAGGTATAATAATATAACACCATATACAGTAAGGAGAAATAATGAGTGATGTAAAATGATTTTGAAAACTACCAATATTGTGCAGGGATAGAATTTGGATAACTAAATGATAAATATATTGTTTTGGTTGTTATATATTGCCATTTTTGTTAAATATCTATCTGTTTGCCAAGTAGTTAGTAGAACTAAACAAAACACTTCTGATGCTTATTTAGGGAATGGATAATCAAGGGCAAGCATTTCATAGGTTCATAGGCGTGTACTAGGCCAACAGCCCTGGAGTCTTTACAAGCATAGCCCATAGAAGTGCCCTGGCATCATGCCACCATTAATTCCTGGTGCCTCTATCAAGTGGAGCCACTGGAGTGATCCCCAGGGTGAACTTTCTATTTCCCTTCCACTCATCAATATTTCTCTTGAAAAGGGCCAGTGAGGTGCTCTGCTTGACATGTATGAGAAGTCTATTCCAGAGCATGGGCAGTCTCCTCTGGGTTATGAACCTGTCCTTCTAACATGTTCTGTTGATTGTGATAATGAGGTTGAGGTCCCTGGAGCATGTGGTGTGGAGGGATTTGTATTTCTTTAGGTGTAGCATTATTAACAGGGCTGTGTTAGACATGTTTTTGTAAGTCAGGCAGAGATTGCCTCTTAATAGATGATACGAGATAGAGAAAAGCTGGAGCTTTTTCAGTCTGTCCATGTAGGGCATGTGTTTAAGGCATAGGATCCTCTTCATGAGGTACTTCTGTGGCCTTTCCATCTGTTGCAGGTGTTTAGTAAGGTACATGCCAAATGGGGCATTATACTCAATGATTGGTCTAATGAGGGAAGATTAGAGAGAGATGATGACCTCTTTCTTCCTGGATGCAAAACCCTTGGTAATGAGATGTGCCACATAGAAGGACTTTCTGACCATGGTGGCAATGTGGTGGTGAAAGAAGAGGTTGCTGTCAACCTGTGTCCCCAGATCTCTTATAATACCTTCAGTATTCAGTGGGCTACTATCAATGTAGTAATTAGTGGGAACTGAGTTTTTCCCAAAGGGAATGACGATGCATTTTTTAGCATTGAGCTTACAGCCATGGTTTTGACATCAGTCATTGGTCTCAGTGAGACCTTTCTGTAAGATGTCTACATCACTTGGGGAGTTAATAATGGCTCCCAGCTTACAATTGTCGGCAAACTTGGTCAACCAGAGTCCCTCCATGTTGGCCTGGACTTCTGAGAAGTAGATGCCAAACAGGAGAGGACCAAGGACCGATCCCTGTGGGACTCCACTCGTGAATGGTCGGCACTCTGACTTGGAGTCTGCTACTGTCACACTGTGGGTTCTATCTGTGAGCCAATTTGCAACCCAGCTAGTGATATGATTGATGCCTTGTTTGGTGAGTCTATCGATAATTCCTGAGTGGGGTATGGTATCAAAGGCCTTGGCCAGATCAAGGTAGGCTGTATGAACTGCCTTTCCCTCACCCACAGCTCTGGTGACTGACTCAATGAAGTCAATCAGGTTGAGCAGGCATGATCTACCCTTCACAAAACCAAATTGCATGGGATCCAGAGTTTGGAGATTCCCTATATCCTTGTTAATTAGGTCCATGATGATGTACTCCATAGCCTTACATATCAGACTCATTAGGCTAATGGGGCGAAAATTCCCATGGTCTGTAGTCACTCCCCTTTTATGGAGAGGGATAACTGTAGCAGTTCGCCATTCTGTAGGAACAAAGCCTGAAGTGAGTCTGTGATTGAACAGGGCACACAGGTGTTGTGCCAGTTCACTTTGTAGTTCATGTAGAACACAGCCAGGGATATTGTCGGGTCCCATGGAAGCTGTATTCTTGGCCTTGGACAATGCAGCTTTAACCTGTGCTACAGTAATGCTGGGTGCCTGGCATTCTTCTGGTATTGTGATTGGTTATTTGGGGGGGGATAAAGTTGGCACTGAATCTGTCGGGCAGTATTTTGGCAATATCTGTTGGCTCAGTATAGGAGGTAACATTGTGCAAGTCTGGATATTGCCATGGAGATTCTTGATATAACTGTAGAAGGCTTTGTGGTTGTTTTTAGTGTCTGCTGCAATTCTGCCTTCATAGCTAGCTTAAGAAGATTTGATGAGGGATCTCAACTTTTTCTTGAGGCTAATAAAGGAATTTTTCCAGTCTTGGGACTTCACCTTTTTCTGCAACAGTTTTTTCCTTCTGTTGTAGAGTTTGTTAATGACAGGGGACCACCAGATTGGCTTCCTTTTTTTGGAGGAGAGCATCTTGGTTCTGTTGGGTATAGCTAGTTCCACACATTTATGTAAGTATCGTACAGTGCATTCATGTATGATTCCGCAGTTATGCACCTATTTTCCATTTGCATGGGTGCCATGAACTTCAGACGCAAAAGTTAGAATGCCATATCTATCATGTGGTTAGGTAAGAAAATGGGGGGATTCAATAAAGACTACAAGGTCATTTTTGACAGTGAGTGTGTGTGTGTTGTGGCACGATGTGCACATGGCCACAAATAGATTTAGATTCAGTAAACTTCGCGTAGCAGCACACACTCACATGCAAACCAGGAAACTTCTGTGGCAAGCAAATTACAGTATATGTAGTTTAATTGTATGCTAATGAAGCAAATCAACACAGTGGAGCGATTCAACAAGCTGTAAAGCAACAGTGTAGACTCCAAGCTTGTGTTGTCCATGTATTCAAAGGTTTTCCAAATACAGCCATGGAAGGGAGTCTACACAGAAAGAAGACTAAAGTTCGTAGATTTGTCCAGAACTGACCATAACATGTAAGCCCACGCACATTGTGACATTATTAGACATGGTGGATGCTAGAAAATTAGATTAACAATAACAAGAATTCCTTTTTAAGTGCCATGACATAAATGCAGCTTTGCCCCCCCACCCCCAAATGAAGAATGTACTCATAACTAATGCAGACAGCTAAAAGTGTAAACCGCATGAAGCATAATATTAATACTGTCATGTAAGCATGTGCAACATGTATCTGATGGAATACAGTGAAATTATATCAAAACCTGCATTTCTCTGTGCAGATATATAGGTTCATAGGTTCATACTAGGCTATCTGCCCGAGGGCATTTACAAGCCTAGCCCATAGTTTTGTGGCTTACGCCACCCCTTTAGTATGGGGAACTATACCCATTATTTTGCTGTGCCTCTGTTGAGCAGTGACACTGAGGTAATCCCTGGGGTATATCTGCGATCTCCCATCCATTGGTCAAGATTTATCTTGAACAAGGCCAGCGAGGTGCTCTGCCTCACATATACCGGGATTTTATTCCACAGCATAGGGAGTCTTTGGGTGATGAATCTATCCCTCCAGCACGTCCTATTAATAGCCGTGTCGAGGTTTAAGTCTCCCGCCCTTGTGACTCTGACAGATCTAGATTTTTGAGGTGAAGCATATTCATCAAATCTGGGTTTGACATGGCCTTGTATGTTAGGCAAAGGTCACCTCTGAGCAAGGTGCGACTGAATAGAGCTGGAGTTCTTTCAGTCGGGCAGCATAGGACAGATGTTTGAGACCCTTTATCCTTTTGGTGAGGAACTTTTGTGGCCTCTCCAGCTGCTGCAAGTGTCGGGTCAGATACATTCCGAATGGGGCATTGTACTCAATCATTGGTCTGATGAGTGATGAGTATAGGGAGACTATGACCTACCTTGATCTAGGGATATACCAAAGTAATACCCTCCCTTGAGTGTACAAAATTGGGTTCCCCTTCAGTTTCCCTGCCGACATGGTTACCAACCATATAGATTCAGGGTTGTCAGCACGGTGGAGATGAAATGAAGATCAAATGAGGTTAGAATTGCTAAATCACAAAAAAATCGTAATTGTGTAAGTATGTTCACTTTGTGTAGGAACTTTCACAGTGTTTGTGTTCAATGCATGGCAGCAGTGAATGATAACATCAGGGGGATGTATCAGGTTACACTAATAGAGGTGTACATGTAGGTCTGTGAAGTGTAAAAGTGCATGTAAGCAGTGCACAGTTCACAAGTTCAGTTTCATCCTCTTTATTGTTTGTTAAAAATGTATTGTCTCTGTCTGCTTTAAGTTAAAATTTCTGTTTTTAATTTTTGTCATTGTTTGCATGATGCGCCACTTAGCACAACCACAGGAGATGGAGAAATGAATAGCTGTTTTTTCAGTGCTTGTCACATAGCTATTTCTGTGGTAGCATGTGTATGTGTAGGGCTAGAGTATAGAAGGCCCTGGGTTCTAGTACATGGTCTGTAACCTTTCCTTCATTTTTTGAGCTGCATGTTTGCATGATATCACATGCAGCGAGAAAAGTAATAAGATCACCTGTGTTTACCTTATTTCAGCATCAGTGCACGCAGTGGCATATAGGTGGGCGTTGTGCACTAATGAGCACCAACAGAGTTGATGTATGCAGTAAAGCAGCAGATGTTTTTCATAGGTGCTAATTGCAGCATAAGCAGGTGATTTTCAGTACGGTGGAGCTATTCAACAACCTATAAAGCATCCATGTAGCCTACATTCTGTTTTCTTTTTCCTGAAATACTTCAATGCCATTAAAGTCAAAACAAGGAAATTTTAGATCTGAAATAAAATTGTGTCAACTGATGCATTTGCAAGGTAAGTCCTGAACCTAGAATGTATTCTTTAATAATATTGTGACATATCCTTGTATATCTTAACTTGGTGCAATAGTGAAGTAAATAGTGGTAGATTTGTACAGAAAGTACCTTAACATGTGACAGCAGACACTTATTGTACTTATATGTGCCCATTAGTATTTTTTTTACTTCCTATTCTTCTCCTTTTTAATTGCACTCTTTATGTGATGTGCCGCAGAGTACGAACAGTGGAAGCGGGTAATAGTTGTGTTTATCTGGTTTGTGCAAAGCATGGCAGGTCACCTAGGAAGCAGACAACCAAAAATAGAAACAGGATACATTTAATTAATGCCCCTGGCCATTGTGAAAACCTGGCCTGGAGTACACATGGTACTGGGTTCTAGTATAGAATGTGCAACCTTTGTTTTACTTATGTGACATTGCAGTTTACAGCAATGAAGTGCAGCATAGACAACTTTTTCCTCAGCATTCTTGTGGCAACCGGCATAAGTGTAGGACTGCCACATACATCGTTGTGGGTTCAAATACAGCATATTCAATATAGCATTCATTTTATTGATAGACTTTTGCAAAAAAACACATACACAACTGCCTATAAATGCAATTGCTTGCCACTGTTGCAGTTTGCTTGGCAGACATTAGCAATGCAGCTTGTGCTTGCTCACTGATTACCTATGCACAAACAGGTGTACTTCACATGTTTGTAAACTTTGTTAACAATTACACAAATCTGCTGCTCACTGCACTATTTAACTGTATATATGATGCTTGAGCTTTCTTATTGGTGTTTATTGTCCATTCCATTTGTATGACATAAAAGTACATGTGGAAACATTGCAAATTTAGGACACATTCTAAGTATATGTCATATATTCACAATACATACATGTGTTGTCCCCCCAAGCAGTATAACTCCGGGCTATCAGTATGTTTTTACACAAATATGTCAACCACACTACAAAATGTTATATATAATGTTATGTACTCCCTTATGGACAGGGCTAGTTGGTGGTGCAGACAACCTTGCTCTGCTAAACTCAAACATCCAACTATGCTCAATAGGGGTACTTGTGTTTTTACAAAGCTAGGCTTTTACACACCCTAGTGCTGTTAGGATACTGGCCTCATATGAACTTATGAATCCATGTGTTTATGCAGGCCTCCCAACCTGTTGTCCCCTATATGACCTGCTGATGTCATCTTCTATAAGTTTACCTGCAGCCATGTAAAAGTCATACTTGTGCCTTAGCTCTTGCATAAAGTACGGAGTTTTGTAGCCTGTCTACCTAGATAATTAAGGGTTTTGTTCTCACTGCAGTCAATTGTGTGTGTGTGTGTGTGTGTGTGTGTGTGTGTGTGTGTGTGTGTGTGTGTGTGTGTGTGTGTGTGTGTGTGTGCGTGTGTGTGCGTGTGTGCGTGTGTGTGTGTGTGTGTGTGTGTGTGTGTGTGTGTGTGTGTGTGTGTGTGTGTATCTAGCCAGAAGAGCAAGTGTGCATCATTCAGTTACCACCCCATTCCCCATACATTGACATTATTTTGATATTTGCATAATCCTACATATCTGGTTTAGGCAGACCTCCCAACTTCGGCTCTCCAATATGCACTGCTGATGTCATTCACTATAAGTTGACCTGCAGCCATGTGAAAGTCAGACTTGTACCAAGGTGTTTGGATAGAGTACTGTATTCTGTAGTCTGTGCACCTTAGGTAGGGGGTTCTCTTCTCACTGCAGTTATCTTGGTGCGTGTCTCTCCTCAGTAGAGTAGGCATGCTATCCTACAATTACTTCTCCAAAGGCATGGCTTGCCAGTATTTTGATACTTGCACCTTCCTAGACATCCGCTTCAGGCAGGCCTCCCAACTTCTTCTCTCCAACATGTACTGCTGATGTCATTCACTATAAGTTGACCTGCAGCCATGTAAAAGTCAAACTTGTGCTATGGCACCTGTGTAAAGTACTGCGTTCTGTAATCTGTGCACTTAGATAGGTAGGGGTTCTGTTCTCACTGTAATCAACTTTGTGTGTGTGTGTGTGTGTGTGTGTGTGTGTGTGTGTGTGTGTGTGTGTGTGTGTGTGTGTCTACTCAGCAGAGTAGACATGCTATCTTAGAGTTATTTCTACAATGGTGTAGCTCGCCAGTAGTTTTATACTTGCACAAATCTACACATCCATTTCATGCAGCCCTCACAACCTCTTGTCTCCCACATGGCCTGCTGATGTCATTTACTATAAGCTGACCTGCAGCAATATAAAAGTCAGACTTGTGGAGCAGCACTTGCATAAAGTACATAAGTCCATGTACTTAGATAAGTAGGGGATGTATTCTCACTGTAGTAAACTGTGTGTGTGTGAGGTGTTACATGATATCACACAGAGCATTTTACACCAGCGTGTGGGGCACTGTTATTACCATATGCTCAGCAGACAATGCTGATGTCATTGGCTATATAACATTATTCATATGCAGTCATCACACCAGGGAATGATCAGACACTGGCTTGGAGCCCAGGCAGATGCCACCTTATAGGTTCACAGGAGGTTAGTAGGCTATTGGCCCTAGGTCCTTTATACACCTAGCCATGTTGTATGGTCTGTATTTGCAGAACAAGTCTATGATCAGCACCAACTTCCCTTATCCAAGAGGGACATAGGTAACACTACTGGAGTAAATGTACTGTCTCCCATCCAGTTAAGTTACCTTTAAATAGCGTCATTGAAGAGCTCTGTTTTACTTGAATTGGGCATTTGTTCCAGAGTAGTGGCAATCTCTGGGAGACATACCTGTCTTTCTATCATGTCTTGTTAATGTCATAGACTAGGTTAAGACCTCTAGAGTGAGTGAATCTTGTCCAATGTGACTTGCAGATGTGCAACATTTCCATTAGGGCAGGGTCCAAGACTGATCTGTAGGCCAGACATAAGTCACCTCTCAGCAGCATATAAGATATAGAGTACAGTGACAGGGCCTTCAGTATGCCCATGTAGGTCATGTGTTGAAAGCCATGAATTTTCTTGGTGAGAAACCCCTGAGGTCTCTCTAGCTGCTACTGGTGTCTGGTAAGGTACATACATAAGATAGAGTTGTACTGTATTAGTGGTATGATGAGGGAAGAGTACAGGGGAGTTATAACATCCTTAGCTCTGGATGTGATGCCCTACTTATGCGCAACACAGAATACCATCCTTGCCACTGTGGACACATGGTGATCGAAGTTAACATTGCTATCAACTTGTGTTCCCAAATCTCTCACCACAGGGTTTGAGTTAAGGGGGAGACTGTTAATATTGCAATTTGCAGGGACTTCCCCTTTGCTGAAAGGGATGATAATGCATTTTTTAGTTACTTTAAGTCCATGGCTTTGGCATCAACCATTTGTCTAAGCCCTTTTTGTAGTATGTCAGCATCACTTGGGGACTCAATGATTGCACCCAGTTTGCAGTCATTGGTGAACATGGTAAGCCACAGGCTATCTATTTTCACCTGAACTTCTGAGAAATAGATTCCAAACAGTAGGGGGCCCAGCACAGATCCTTGTGGTACATCACTAGTAATTGGTCTGCTGGTAGAGGTGGAATTTTAACTTTGATTCTATGTCTCCTGTTGGTGAGCCAGTTGGCTACTCATTTAGTGACATATGGATTAATTCCCAGCTTGGTGAGTTTCTCAATGATGCCTGAGTGGGGGATTGTGTCAAAAGCCTTGACTAAGTCAAGATAGACTGTATGTATTGTTTTTGCCTTCATCTAGGGCTTTGGTGACATTCTCAAAGAAGTCCACCAGGTTTAATAAGCATGATCTACCCTTAATGAAGCCAAATTGGGTCAGGTTAAGAGTATGAAGGTCACCAATGTCTTTGTTGATAAGGTCCATGATGATTCTCTCCATGGCCTTGCAGATAAGACTGGTTAGGCTTATGGGTCTATAGTTCCCCGGGTCAGTTAATGGGCCCCTTTGTGCAAGGGAATTACTATTGCTGTTTTCCACTCTGCTGGGACAAAGCCAGTACTTATACTGTGGTTGAAGAGAGTGCCAAGTAGTTCCACTAGGTCCTGTTTTAGACCATTTAGTAGTCAGTCTGAGATGTCATCCAGTCCCAAAAAGGCTGTGTTTTTAGCCATGTAGAGTGCAGTTATGACCTGCTCTTTGGAGATACCAGGTAGAGGACTGGTGACAGGTATGCTTTGGGTTATGTCTGGTGGGGACAGGGGCATGATGTTTGCACCGAATCTGTCTGCTAGCAGGTTGGCAATGTCCTCAGGGTCAGTATGAGTGGTGACATCCATTATTAGTCAACACAGAGTTGGGCCTTCCCTTTTAGATTTCTGATGTAGCTAAAGAATGGCTTCTGATTATCCTTAACTAGGGATGCTAGCTTAGCTTGATTTTAGAGGACTTTGTAAAATATCCAATTTGCCTGTCCAAGGTGTGGAAGGTGTCCTTCCTCTGCTGAGTCAGTTACCTCTTGTTTTCAGACATTAGTTTCTTCCACTTGTTGTAAAACTTCTTATGCTTGATGCAAACCAGAGTATTTTTTTGTGAAGACCTTGTTTTGATCTGTTCAGGGGAAATGAGTCTATATATTTGTATAGGTGTTTATATATAGTGTTTGTGTACACCTCTGTATAGTAGTCATTGTTGATAGTGGTAGCAAGAAGTTTGAAACTATTTATGCCATCTCTTAGGAGGCTATAGCTTGCTTTGGAGAATATTTTTGTTCTGTTTGCTCTTGAGGTGGAATTAGGCATCATCATTACTTCAAATGAGACTGATTTATGATCAGACCTTACCAGAGGGGGGCAACATACAGGGGGTAGTGCAGAGACCCTCTGTGTTGGTGAATATTAAGTCTAGGACATTCGGGTCCCTTGTGCAGGTGCAGAGTATCTGTTCCAGAGCATTTGCATTAACAAAGTCCAGGAACCTTAGGACAAGCATATTTATGCTGATATAACTCCCAATCGATGGAAGGATAGTTAAAATCCCCCATGACCAAGGTGTTTGGCTGTATAGTGAGTGACTCAAGTAGGTCAAGGTAGGCAGCGTGATTCTCATGGGTCATGGTGGGGGACCTATAGCTATCAATGATATGGAAGGGGGCTTTATCTACAGTTAGTTGGATTTGAAGGAGCTGTAGAGAATCTTACTGTTTGATCAGTCTTTAGGTGTATTTGTCTTTAACGAAGATGGATACACCTCTGCCTTTGATTAATTCAGTCTTAGTTTGAGGTCTAAACATGTGTAAGGCATTGTAGCCTTGCATGACCGGGGGGGGGGGGGGCTCTCTGCAGCCTTGAACCATATCTCTGTTACTTCAGAGACATTTGTATCTTCCAATGTAAGGGGTGCTTCCATTGAGTGCAGTTTCTGATTTAGACTCCTAGCATGAAGCAGCATAACCCTGAGTTTGTCTCTAGTGGATTTTTTTACATTGAGATTTTTGTTGTTATGACATTGCCTAAAAACGCACAGTGAGGAGGCAAGTACTTTTGCCAGTAACCAAAAGTCAAGATGTGACAGGTGAAGACTATCTCTTGCAAAGCAGTGTGGTTTGTCAACCATATCTTTCCAGGCTGACAGATACTGGATCCCCCTGGACTGACACCAGAAGCTAAGTCAATTGCTGAAGTCAATCATATTTTGTTTATATTGAGGCATCATCCCGGGCTAGGGACATACCTGCCCAAGACACATAATCTGACAGCTCAGTCATATCTCTCTTCATATAGTCCAGTGAGGAATGTCTCAAGTTATTTACTCCAGCATGGACTATGACAGAGTCATAATGGTATTTGTTGTTGAGAGATTTGAGTGTGTATATAATCTGATGGATCTGCCACCTGACCATGACCTTCTCCTTGTCCAGCCTGGTGAGGCAGACATCTGTATATCTCAATATGGAGTCACTTATGACTACTACATTTACTTTTGAGGTGTTTTGCCTTAGGGACTTATTGGGTCAGGCACTGTTGTGTGTATAATTATATGTAGTGGATTCTGTTGGGTCTGCAGTGTGTGCAGTAGGTTTGCACTTGAGAAGTTTCTGATGTTTAGGTAGGCTTCTAGCAAGTACCTCCACAGATGTGAGTCTATATGTTGTGAGCTTGTTATGTGCAAGAGGTGAAGTATGAGTTCTGACAACATACTTGATATCTGGTTTGTTGTTATGTGAGAGAATTGATTCCAAATTCATAGTATAGACACAGCTCTCACATGTTGTATTTGTTTTAGAAATAACTGGTTGTCAGTATTCATGAGGCAATTGTTACATTGCCTCAGGATATCCATGTCAACAAGGCTGTTTGGAGAAATGGTGAAAAACTGTGTGTCCATTTTAGCAGATATATACTGTAGTAACTAGTGGGGAGAGGGCTAGATGGGCCAGGTTTTGCTTTAGAACTAACAAAAAGTGGCTATTTTGTAAAGGGCTAAGTGTAGAAAACTACGTCAATACTTCACAATGCACAATGCACAATGCACAACTGAGTTGCTCACACGGCAGCAGTGCAATCTCTGAGCAGCTTGGATAAACTGAGTGCAAACCCATGTGAACACAATACTTAAATACTAGAGAAGTTAAACAATTAAAAAAAAAAAAACTGAAGGGAAAGCCCGGGACTGAGCCTTATTCCAGCAATCCCCAGCTAAGGGCCCTTGTTTGCACACTTCTGCCACAAGGGTGCAGGGGGCCTTCTTAATGTAACTTCTCAGTAACAACAAAAAAAAACAGTTTAAATAAAGCAGCAATTCAGTAGACTACTCCCTCAAGAGTGTAGACCACAAACCTTCCTAGTGTGGAACCCAAGTGCTTAAACCAGAACTAAGACACTTAGAATAACAGGCACAATAAGCCTTTAACGAGTAATTACCGGCTCAGAAGGGCAGAGCCTACCTACCCTCTCCTCCCACAAGAGTGTAGACAACAAACCTTCTTAATGTAAATCAACTGGTCCGAAGCCCAAGTGCTTAAATCAAAACTAAGAGGCTTAGAATAACAGTTACAATTTAATCTCATGCCATAAAGATGACAGTGACATGTCTTTTAAACTATCCACACACATCATGGCATGGTTAGTAGGCCCTGTGTTATCTTGATGAGAAAGCCCTGTGGTCTGTCCAGCTGCTGCATGTGTCTGGTGAGGTTCATGTATGCAAAAGAGAGCATTATGCCATATTAATATTCCGATGAGTTTGACTACAGTGCTTTCATACAATCCTGAAATCTGAATGTGATGGCATTTCTTATGATGTGCACCACACTTATGTATTAGAAAATCATTAAAGAGAAAATCTACAAAGTAATGACACACATTGCAGTTCCTGACTTCACAAACCTTACAAGAGAATACACTAGAAAGTACTGACATGATAATGCTATCCACTGTATAACTTGGCAAGGCAAATATAACTGACAGGTAGGATTATCAGTTCAACAACACAAATGCAGATATACTAGCCACTAATGTAGCTATACACCCTGTGCATCAGACACAAATATTTTGTATTTCTGAATCTAAAATGCAGAAAACAGGGATATAGCACAGTTATCATCACTTGCACAAGGTGTTGTGTGTTGTGTTTGGGAGGGTCAGTAGGCCTAGGCTGACATAAATGGTTGGTCAGTGTGTGTGTGAGTAAGAAAGGGAAGCAGGCAGGCTGAACCATGTAACTGCTGTGTGTGTGTCTGTAGGGGTCCTCCATGTGAAAGTGTTATGTGAGAGTCTGCATTAAATAACCAAGCTCAGTGCTAGATCTATGTCTTGGTGTGTTGGATAGGTGTGAGCTGTGCATGGAAGAGTTGTCAGTTCATCATTGTCATCACAAGAACTGGCTCTGCCAGAGGTTGCACTGGCACCTCCATGCCCAATGTCAGATGCAGTACTTCTACCTGAACATGACTGATGTCTGCTGGACCTGCTCCTTTCATGGAAATGCCCATGACCACAACCCCGTGGCCTGCCACATCTGGATGTGGACAGCATACTCATTGATGGTCCAGTGGAAGTACTGCTACTATGGAACCATGATCAGGCATGGCCATATTGGCTATCAGCAGATGTTGTGGCTGACCTATGCCCAAGAGGATGCCGTTCCCCTCCCAGTAGATGTTCCATCACAGACATCCCTCATTCCAACATGTCATTCATCTAATCCAGTGAATTGGCAGTGTGGTGAATGTCAGCCTGTACCACATCTACAACCCTGAACATTTGTCTGGAGTGCCTTTCTGAACATGCCTTTGCCTCCATGATGGCCCTAAACATACACTGAGTGACACAGGAAGAGACATTGCATCATGTGGAGGAGAAACAGCAGGTCCCCACCGAGAACCCCTAGCAATCCTCCTGAGTGGCACCTCACCTACACTTTGGCTATGGTCAGAGTCAACAGGCACTGAAGCCACAGTAGCCACATTTCCTTAAACAATGTCCTCACCCTCCACCTGTCCAAATCTGTTGGATCAGTGGACTGGGTAGGCATTGGCCTACTGGCTGTGTCTGGGGAAAATGAAGGGGGTACCTTGATGTCAACCTCTGTGTCAGATTCAACCTCTGCACCCCCTGACTGTGCCTCACTTTCACTACCATCATCATCAGTGTCTGATGAGGCACTTATATTTGGTGGCACAGAGCCCACCTTCCCACTATCATGATTACCTGTGATAAGAAGGAAGAAACACAGGCATACCTTAATACCTGCACTACTATGGTGCAATATATGGTAAATGCTAGGGTCTATATTAGATCAGTGAATGCTTAAAAAAGCAAACACTGATTGATCGAACTTATGTAAGCAAAAGCTTACAATCTCAAACTGTCAGATCAGTGATTTTTCCTAGGGAAAAAAATCGCTGATCCAAAACACATACACACAACACAAGCACACCAAACAAACAGCAATCCACACACATACACCTAAAATCTGACACCTAACCCTTCACTAAACTATACACACACCACTAACTATCCACTTACCTTAACCCAAACCCTAACCCTAAGGTCCATCACTATTGCACACTCACCTCATCCGCTCCCTAACCCTAACTCACCTAACCCGCCCTAACTATCACATCCACACAATCGCACACATACCTAACCTGCGCCCTAACCCTAACTCACCTAACCCACCCTAACACTCACATCCACACAATCACACACTTACCTGAATCCGACCCGTAACTTTCCACCACAGCACTGAAAATACCGAAGCAACAGAAACGGACAACCAAATTCTTTCCCTAGGACAAAATTTGGGTTTCTGTTGCTTCAATATTTTGAACATTCACTTAAATAAGTTTGATGAATCAGCATTCACTGATATAATATAGACCCTAAATGCTAACAGTGCTGCCACTATTACAGACAGTACAGCAATACACACAACAGGTCTAAAATGACACATTATGATATTTTTTTAAAATGATCTGAAGAACAGACATAAATTTATTTGGTTTACCATCTGCAGGAGGCATATGTTGCTGGATTCCTGACAGTCCTGTTATACATTAAGTAAGAGATAAGGACAGAGCCAGTTCCTGTGGTGACAACGATGAACTGCCAACTCTACCATGCACAGCTCATACCTGTCCAATACACCAAGACATAGATCTAGCACTGAGCTTGGTTGTTTCATGCAGACTCTCACATGACACTTTCACATGGAGGACCCCTACAGACATCATCACATTTAATAGTAAGACAGGGGGTAATACATGTGCTCCTCTATATCTGCATTAACTGTACGTTCAACAAGAACATGGCAAAGTGGCAGACAACTCCATACTGAGCTTATCACTGCAGCAATATTCAATCCCCACCACAAAAAAAGACAAGTGACATAGAATACCTTTTATTTTAATTGTTTTACTATACAAAAATATTCAACTCATGATATAACAAAGCCTACCTCGAAGCTCCTCCTGGCACTCAGAAGGAGTGGTGCCCACATCAAGGACATGCTGTGGTCCACTCTGCTGTGAGCTCTCATGTTGGAGGATATTTACCAGGAACTATTAATTGGGAGTAAGAGGTGGTTTTGTAGCAGGCCCTCCCCTGATTACCCTTTAGTCTCGGACAACAGCAGCTGCTTGCCTCCGTGTAGAGGTGATCATGTCAGTGGCCCTGTGGCACACCTGTTCATATGTCTGGTTGTGGCAACCCACAGAATGGATTGGCAACAATCTGCTGCCTTACATATAGCCTTTGTTGTATAGTCAGTTGACTCCTTCCCAGCAGAAATGCACCATGTTGACGGAGAATGTCAACAATAATATTGTTTTCAGCTTCAGTGAATGGGGGGCTCCACCGCACTGACACTGTGTCCTAAAATTCAACAGAATGATAAAGAATGATAATACACATAAGTATCACATAACTACAAAGTAACTGTTTCCAGATAAAACAGTAAAGGTAGGTAGTCAGTAGTACCCACTGGAAAAACATAAAACAGTCTACAGATGTGAAACACTAACAACAGGCAGGATGCAAGACAAGGAGAGTAGCAAGAGCAACATATCCTTGTAAGTGCCACAGCAGTAACTCACATGTGCTTCCCCCACAAAAGAATAGTTCATTCTAATTTGTGACATAAAAGTAACTTTTCTTTGCTCCCCCAACCACGAAAGAACAGACACATGAACCATTTTGCTAATAAAACATCTTTTAAATGCTACAAGTGCTTTCAAAGGACATGTCCCTGAAACATTTCTACATACGAATCAGTTTTCTATTTTCATGTATTGTCAATTATGTGTACCTATGAAATGAGTTAACATATACAGTTACAAGTGTACAAGCCTTTGCTTCACATTATTCATTAATATATTCCAATATATGCATTATATAGGGAACACAATGGGAGCATACCTCCTGGAGTTCAATACTCCTCTGTAAAGATATCTTTGGAACAAATTTGCTTTTGTGAAGTCCTGCAAATATGTAGCAACATTCCTCACCATCAGTTTGGCTAGCTACACATTTGCCTTTTTATAATGGAGTAGATTATTATTGGATTGCATCTGTCATAGCCCATGTTTCAGAGATGCTAATTACAGCATAAGCAGCTGAATCACATGATAATTGACCAATCTGGTGGAGCTATTCAACAAGTTATAAAGCAACCATGCAGACTCCATGACGTTTTTTCCTGTTTCAAAAGCAGAGTGGAATACAGACACAGAAATGCTACACAGAATGTTAAAAGCTGCTGCTGCTTAACTCCATTTGTATGTGCTACAGGCTGCAGGCTGTGCTGCTGCTGCTACCACTAGGCCTAGGCTGCGATAGAGAAGAGTTTGCAGGCCACATTTAACTTATCACAACATACATGACATGGACATTGCAGAGTGCTACAGGGTGGACAGGGACACAATAAAGGAACCCTGTGACCTCTGCCGGCCTCAGCTCAGAGCCAGAGGCTTTACCTCCCCAGGTATTGGCTGTGGACTGCTTGCATCACAGTCATCCTGGAACTAACACTGTGGAAACTGCTGCATTTACAAGGTTAAGTCCTGAACATGTACTGCATTATATAATAATATTATGGCATGTCCTTGTGTTTCATCACTTGGTACAGTAAGCAAGCAAAAGGTAGGATAGTTCTATAGAGATTAATGTAACATGTGACAGCAGAGAGTTATTTGACTTGTATGCATCCATTAACAAGTAGTAGACCTAAGGCATCAAAGATTCAGATGTTTATACCTTTCCAAAGTACTGATGATCACTGCATGCTATCAGTTTAGTGACATACATTTATAATGCAAAATTATAACAGGGAGAAGTTAGAAAGTAATGAGACACATTGTAGTTTCTGACATTACAACCCTCACAAGATCAAACAGGCATAATGCAAAACAAGGAGCGTAACAATAGCAGCATATCTTTGTTTGTGCCGTAACAGTAGCTCAACCTGAGTCCACCATTGTAACTAAAGGGTTACAAATGTGGAGTTATCCTAGTGGCTTAAAATCTGATTCTGATTTTTTTCTTGAATTAACTGCGTTATTTGATAAACATGGCTTTGACTATATGAAATTGATTGTATTTAACAATGAAATAATTATTAATGAATTAATGGACAGAGCTACTGAAATGGATACAGCAATTCCTACACACAGACAGTATGCAGATTTTAGATGTGAGCATTTTAGAATTTTTAAAAGTATAGATGATTTGAGTAACAATATAAAATACCGTAAGATAAAAAAGTTAAACAGGGACAAAATGGAGTGTAGTAAGGGCATTGCATACCCTAAAACCCCACCATCCCAGGAATGGGGTAACAAATATAATATATCTGAAAATGGGATGGTAAATACTAAGGATGTTCCCCAGACCCATTTTTCACATGACCAAGATGATGATGAATATTTTTAGACGAGGAAGAATACCCCCCTTTAAGATGTTCGGAATGTCTGAAAAACAAGACCCCCCAAGTGAACAACTTGAGGGGGGTGAATTATGTAACCCATCCCCACAACAACAACCAATGGAATAGAGGGGGGGTTGGAACAACCACAAGGGTGGAGGGAACTTCCGCAACAGGAAATGGTCGAACAAAAAATAAGTTTTATACTGAACAATACAGTCATTGATGATGTACAAGTAGTTGATAGTGGAGACCATTTGTTTACCCACTTGCTGTATTTTAACTAACAGCATGGGTGATTTTAAGGTTTAAAAATTTTCAAACCTTGAATTTAAAAAAGAACAATGTGATGCTTGTTCTAAAGGGTTTACTTATGTCCCATGGCAACGTAGTAACATATCACAAACCTTGATGGACCTGAAATTGTATACCCGTAAAATAAATTTTAAGGTTTTATTTCAGAATTCCTTCCCTATTCAACCTACCAGCTCATTATCTATATCTAGCACATATAACCCCCCTTGCACCCTATGATCACCCTTTTGAGAAATATGTGAATTAGATATTAGGAGTGCACTTTCCACCTATTGTAATGGGGAGAGTTACAATATCCAAGAAGGTATTCTTATAAAAAAAATTAATGGATTGCTTGACACAGTCAGAATTATGAAACCCGATAAGGGTGGGGGGGTTGCTATTATGAACCTAGATGACTATAATAGAAAAATGTTCATATTGGAGGGAAAAGCATACAGAAGATCATCCATCAGTGAGGTAAATGGTGCCTGTTCAAAAATGAAAAATGAATTACAGGACCTATTTATTGATGGTTTTATTGATATGGACGTTTTGAATTATTTGACTGTTATGTATCCTAAACTAGCAGTAATATTTGATCTCCTGAAACTACATAAACATATCACAACCACCCATGCGACCCATAGTTGACTCTAAGGGGTCGATCATGCAATCCCTGACAAAATACTTGGATTTTAAGTTAAAGAAATTTGTACAGGAAGAGTCACATATATGTAAAGACTCATGGAGCGTCTTAAAAGATATTAATCACATACCCTTTTAAGGCTCCTATATGTTAGTAACGGTTGATATAAAGGATCTTTATTCAGTAATTCCCCACCAGGAGAGGTTAGAATGGTTTAATGAATTTTTATATGAAATGAAAATAAACCATTTTGATGTAATAATGTATACCCATTTGATAGAGACAGTCCTTAAGAACAATTTTATTTTATTTAATAAGGAGATTTTTTTTACAACAGGAAGGGGTAGCTATGGGTTCTGCGTGTGGTGGTCTTTATGCTAACATAGTGGTTTTACAGTGGGAGAAGAAATATTTGTTTCCTTCTGACTTTTACAAGCATGTTAAATACTATACATGATTCCTGGATGACCTTTTTATTTTATGGGATGGTCTCTATGCCCTTAGTGATTTTATTAGATATTTAGATTCTACCACTTTATTTTTAAGATTTACATATTCATTTAACTTACATGAGATAGCCTTCCTTGATATTAAATTAATTAAAGATTACCAGAATAGTAGGTTTATATCTAAAATATATCGAAAGGACACATATTCAAATTTACTACTTCATTATAGTAGCATCCACCCTCAGAAACAGAAAAAAGCTATTATTAAGGGACAGTTCGCACAGGCTGCCCATATGGTATCACTTTCAGAAGATTTTTTAGATGAATGCAATATCTTAAAAGATATGTTTTTAAAGAGGGGCTACCCATTCAGATTTGTTAACAATGTCCTTTTAGAGGTAGTAAATAAGAGAGAAAGAAATTTTTATATACCTCTTTTATCTGAGGTTTCATTGGATGTAACACACACAGTGAATGCTGTGCCCCTAAACTCTGTTTTTACAGGAAAATATTATAATACCTCATTCATTTCTACATACGCGATTGCTAGTCCTGATAATAAACATATTTTGAGTAAAAATTGGTCAATTCTAACACATGACCAAAGTATCAGAACACATATTGATGAACAACCTACTGTTATTTTTAGAAAAGGTAGAAATTTAAAAATTTTTTTTGAGAAAGGATATGCTGTGAATCATTTTTCAAATGGACATATGTTGGTGTGGTATGTGTCGATACTGTCACTTTATAAAGGAAGGAACAGTATTTATGATCAACAACACTAAGATTCATATGAAAAACAAGTATAACTGTAACTCTGAACGTATTATTTATTGTGCCCTCTGTAACCTGTGTGATTGTTTTTACATTGGAAAAACTGATAGAAAATTTAGAGTATATGAACATTTGTATGAAACAAGAACAGGCAAAGAGACAAATGCTTTGTATAAACATACCTCAGGGAACAGTAGCCACACTTTTAATTTTTTTGTTATTGATGGTGTCACAATGGACATTAGGGGAGGTGCATGGTCTGCCTTACTAGAAAAGAGAGAATTATACTGGCAGTTGTTATTAAATGTGAACAACTGGCCAGGTTTAAATGAATCCCTCTCCATTAATTCCCTTTTGAAATTGAGAGCTTTAAACAGATGATTATTTATTTATATATTTCTATATTTATTTATATATTTATTAATTGCTCTTTTTAAAAAATTGTGAAGTGGATGATCTTTTTTTATATTTTCTATATTTTTTTATATTATATTATTTTTTATATCTATTAACATGTATTTATTTAACATTTTGTCATTGACATCACAGTTTGTATTGCCCTTTTAAATTTTTGTTACTTAGTGGCTACTAACATGTGATGCACAAAGGGAGTCTTTAAAATGTGTTCTGTGTTTGATTTTAATTTGCCTGATGAAGTTCTTTTGTTGAGGACGAAAGTGCTTACCAGCTTTCTATTGTCTTACAATAAACTTTTTTGCTTTACTTTGTGGACTACCAGCATTTTCTACAGCATCGATATACCAGTGGTTTTATTGTGGAGTATTTGGTTCGCACACTTCTGCAGTTTGTACAGTATACCCTTGCATGTACCATAGCAGGAACTCACCTTTGCTCCACCCAAAAAGAGCAGTCTGTGCTTGTTTGTGGCATCCAACTTGCCTTTCATTTGATGGCAACTGCATATTATAGTATTCCCAATTAATATCCTCACACATTTTAAGGTAAATGATATAGACTGGCTTATACACTGCATGTCTCTGAGTACTAGTCATATAACTGATGAACTACCAAGAAACACAGAAAGTTATGACAAAGCTGTATATTTGCAAGGAGTAATCATAACAGGTTGTGTGATCACTAAGTGCACTACATCCAAATATCTTAAATTTAGTTTATGCCTTGATATCAGTGTACATTCAGTTGCACTTGGTTGTGTGAGGAATTACTTCATTTCATTTCTTTGCTGTAAAGCTGTTTGTATGGCAAAGATGGATAAGGCATTGGAGTATGAGTTGGGGTTTAGACCTATGTAGACATATCTCATGTGTGCTAACATTTTCTACTGCATATATCATAGACTGATTTTCCTCATTTCAACTATTTCTCCATTTTTTTAAATTAATTTATTTTTTTTATTTTGGGGCAACTGCACGATGTACCACTTAGCACAAGTGTATTTGGCTATGCTTATCTGGTTTGCATGTAGAGTGGCAGTGCACAAACAGATCAAAAGGACCACCCAGGTAGGAGATGGCACCCAGGCAGCCATGCACATAAATTGGATGCATTCAATTAACACATGGCCCAGCAATGCACATACTCGAGCACCGTGTTTGTGTGATGGTAAGAGATGTACAACAATTTCAAATCTAGCAAAACCAAAAAATGCACACTCTCAGTAAGCACAATACCTGTAATTGGTAGGAAAACATCATTCTACATTGGTCTTGATCTTCATGATCTGTGGTAGGCATGGCAGATATCTGTGGAGAGCTTTTGAGATTCCATGCTCAAAGATGGGCTGTCCAGGTGACCAAAGTGTTTGTTGGACTCCTAGTGAATGAACATGGGCCCAGGGACTATTGTGGCTTGGAGTACATGTCAGAGGCATGCAATAGTGTTGCCCAGGCTTTGACCAGTGCTACCAGTATCTCCTGCACTGGTGAACATTGTAGGAATCACTACAGAGACCTCTGGACTGAGAAGTGGGATACCCTTGAACATTGAATCGAGGAATGTAGGACTGGGGGCACCCCACAGGTGTGCATGTATCACTAACAGAGACTACTTGTAAGAGTCAAAAGCTGCATATAGTCAGGATTGGTATTCATAATGGTATTCTGCTCTGTTCTGTTTTTTCCGCAGCTGTCACAGACTGAGAACTGAATGCACGAACCCATGCCACTAGATTGGCACAGATGCGAGAAGCATGTGGTATGTATCCATCCAAACAATAATGTTATTTTAGCATTAAAAGTAAAGACACCTTTATTGGTTTATTATACAGCTGTATCAAATTAAGCATTCATCTCTAAACTGCAACAGGAAAGTATGCATGCATTAGTCTATAGGACAAAACAACAGTTCAGTATTAGAGAGTAGGCAGAGGTTGTGGGTGTCAAAAACCACATTTCTGAAATATACAATACTGTTAAGGTTTCAGTGATATTGCAATGTAATGTCAGATCTCTAAGGTAACAGAAAAGAGTGAAATAATTGTATCAGTTCACTGAATGTCACATATGAAGTTGCTAATGTTCACCATTGTTTTTCTCTCACCCCAATGCTTATCTTCTCTTTTTTTAATTTTTGTTTTTGCCCACAGTACAGTGGGGTAGGCCTGCCTCACAGGATCCACCTGCCCTCACTCCACTTGCTACAGGACCAAGGCCCAGCATATCTGGGACACAACCTAGTAGCATCCTCTCTGCTACCCCTGTACTACCTGGCCCCTAAGGTAGTCCTGTCCTGTGGGATAGGCCAGTAGTTCCATCTAGGAGCAGTGGCAGAGGTGGTGATTTTATCACCCGTGATGAACTGCCAGGGTTGGTGTATAGGATTGTGTGATACACAGTTGATACATGCTTACACTGGGTGAAGACACTGCTCTCCATCACTGTACTGAATAACATGAGGAGACACAGATGTCAGACACTGCAGTCATCGATGCAATGAGGTGATATTGATGACAGTCCAGTGGGTGATGACTTGATTCTCACTGTCACCCAGCTTGATGTCCATGGTTTTGCGAAGTCCCAACCCACACCCCAACCATGGTGTTTACCTACCTCTTATGTCCTTCATCATCCCTGTGTTTTGTCTTGTATGTCCTGTCTGTCTGTAATTATTTCCTTACCTACCCAACCTACCTGACGTAGACATACCCACGTCTCTTCCTCAACATTCCTCTCTCTCGCTCCAATAAAAAAGGCATCTGTCCCAAAAAAATGATGGTCCATGCATAGCTCTCCATTTTGCATACATGTCTTACTTGATTCAGTCCGACTGGCTATACAACATAATTGTGTTATAGTCACCCCCTTTCTCTGGTGTTAACACTGCAAATTCAGCTAATATTCTGCACATCTGCTTTCACTTAGTTCTTCTCCTGCTTGCTCCCTATTTTGCCACTTTCCTATCTTTCCCATTTCTTTTCCTTAAAACATAATTGCATGATGGACACATCGCTCACTAATTATGAGGCTACATGTCTTACATACAGCTGTATTGGAAATCAGCACCATATAGCCATATTTTAGACACTCCATGTCAACAATCACACTTTAGAATTTAGATTTACATGTAAAAGTATTTGAAACTGTTACATACGGCCAGTTTCAAGCTCAGTACCATCTGACCCCCAAAATAAATGGATCAATGCATTAACAGATGATGCTACAGACTCAGTTGTGTGGCGGGTATATTTTACAGATTGAGTAACAAATGGAAGACTTAACTGCTGTTGCATACACCTGCTACTTAACTGACTCTTTAGCTGCAGGTATTAATTCACTTAATGCAGTAATGCATTCCCTTTTGGGACCAGATGGTACTGGTTCTGAATAAAGCTGTAGCTAATACATTAAACTACTTTTGCATTAGCGTTGCTTAATGATGGTGCATGATGCACATCATCGCACACTATCACAAACGAATGCTTTATAAAACTAAATGGGTATCGCACAACAATGATTTATAAAACGTTACTGCGGATCACGCAATAATGCTTCATACAAAATTAATAGGGAAGATACAACATTGGTGATATGGGGAGGAAGCACGGGGGAGTACAAAGTGAAATCCTTGCTAAACTTTGTCAGTTACTATCGATTGTATAAAATACATCTGCTACTTAATTAACTTTGTGACAGCATGTGTTAATGCATTGTTGTTGGAGGCAGATGTTACTGGGTTCGAATACGGGTGTAAGTACTCATTTTACAAGTGTGTATGATAATTTAAATACATTTACTTCTATTGTTGCTGGTCACCATTGCTTTATGTTGGTGCATGATGCACACCATCATGCAATAATTCTTTAAAAAACATAAATGTAGAAGACAGAAAAGTGGTGAAATGGGGAGTAAGCAGGAGGAAAAACAAAGTGAAAGGAGGGCAGGATTCTGCAGGAGGGATGTAGGAAAGGACCATAGCTATCCATTTCTTCAACAATAAATCATGATTATATATAAAAAAATGTTATTTGAATTTTGAATGTCACCTCCAAGAGAGAGTGGTGACCATAACACAATCATGTTGTATAGCTAAATAAACCCAATCAAATATGTCATGAAAACATATGTGTGAAATGGAGAGCTCTGTATGGGATATATATTTTTTGTTCTTCTAAGATATATTTTAATATTTTAAAAAATATTTTACAGTTTAAAGCAGATTTGTCATAGGACAGTGAAGGCTGTGTCAATGGTAGCTAGCCTTTTTTATTTATTTTGTTTTATTTTTAGTCTGTTACTTCAGTTTTGCATTCTTAAGTACTAATTACCAGTAATACTGAGAGACTGTTTGCTTTTTTATGTTTTATTATAATGTTAGAGTGTTTAGTTTTGCATTCCTTAGTATTGTATTAAGTACTATTTAGCAGTAATACTGATAGAGTTGTTTTCATTTGTTTTATGTTTTAGTATAATGTTATACTGTTTAGTTTTGCATTCCTAAATACTGTATGTCAGCAATTCCTTCAGCAAACCCTGTGCCAACTTGAATCAATCCCTTTGGTCTACCTGTGAAGACAAGGGAGAACAGAAAAGCTAAAGGTCTTCTCAAGTGAATACTTTATGAATTCTGCTATCTCCTTTGGCCCCTAAAGCTCAGGTGTCTAAAGAAGGGGCCCACAGGCTGGTTGTCCATATAGATTTTCTTAGGTCCACATTAATGATGGCCCCCAAAGACAATCATCAGAGAATTATGGAGAAGAGAAAGGTGGCTAGTCCAATGGTTACAAAAGCATCAAACTTTTTTGTCTGGTCACTTTAGGCCAGTTGGGTGACTGGGACATCTGCATAACCATCTTCTATATCTGTGTTTGCTTTTTCCCTCCACTTTTTCTTAGGTGTGAGTTCAAAGGAAGTAGAAAGTCTAGCTGATGACATAGCCAAAGGTGTTGCAACCACAAAGGCCCAAAATATACAACCTACTTCTGATGGTTTAGGCATGAATCCTTGGCAGAAATCACAGTTCTTGATGTTTTGTTCTTCATCTAGATTAAAAACATAGCTTGTATGGTAGTCTCCAAAAGGGATCTGCGTATCACACCTGCACTTTCAGTTTTTCTTGTCAGACATATGAAAGACATTAATGGGAAACTCTCAAACAACAAGACTCATACACTAAAAAAAAAAAAATGAATCCCCAGTGGAGACTTTATCTGTTTGAGCTTATACTACATCTTTACAAATGGGAAGTAGTCCATACTATACTGAATGACATGTCTGCATACATGTACTACAGTAAGACACTTAGAAGAAGGTATGGGTGTATATCCCTTTTTGTACCAGTATACGACATACATCACGTTGGCCATACACTGTTCCATGGAGAAGGCTCCTGAACTTTTAAAGAATGGCCATGTAGATGGGGATGCCTTGCGGTGAAGTCCCAGATGTAAGAAATACTGTAACAGTGATCTAATGAAGATCATCTTCCTGATGACATTCTCTGAGTCTAGTGGTATTAAGTTTTTTTTTCATATTTGAATGCAGCATTCTTTTACATAAGCAACAAATGAAACAATAGACTTACTAAACATGGCATTCAAATGGAATGGCTCAGAATAGGGATTACATCTACATGAGTTAGACATTTGTTATGCCAACTTTGATTCTCCCTGTATTAAAGCATTTGTGAACATGAACATAAAAGAAGGCAATTCTCCCAGATGGAATGAAATATTGAATGGAAGTTCTTCACTGCTAATGTTATTGCTTGGAAGGTTTCGTAACTGTTTCTTCTCAGTTTTATAACTGAGAAATTGTTTTTTAATATTTTTTTGTTAAGAATAATGATGGAGTTTAATCTAAAAGCAACAATGTTTCATGTTAGGGGCTGTTGGGGGTAAAAAGGCTTGTATTAATTTCTAACTAGCGTTCTTGCACTTTGACAGTAATTCAGAATATTAAATAATAAATTAAATAATGAATATAATTTGGTTGCATGTGATTGGTGAGTGCCAGTGAATAGTTAACAATATTATTGGTCTGGTTATATAACCTGGTGTTTTTCTTTGTTTTATGTTTTCATTTAGTGTCCTGTTTTGTCTGCAGTTTCTGGTGATTTGCCTATCTGTATTTATGGTGGAGAAAATCCCCAAGGAAGTATAATAATCGGGAAAGCAGGATCAATGCCATTCAAAACCCCCATGTGACACTGGGAGGTGGGAATGAATTAAAAGATTACAAATATATGACATGGAATGTTACAGAATGGGGTAGAGTCAGAAAAGTATCTGTAATCATGACTAAAACTTATTGTAGCCAGACAGAAACTGTTTTTATACCAAACAAAATGAAAAGATAATAAGATGGTGACTGGGTTAAAGAAATAAGGGGAACAAGGCAAATCTAGTTGCTGTATATTTTCTAAATGAGGTATAATTATTCTGATCCATCATAACTTGGTTTGCTATTGGCAGTAATATGAAGGGATGAAAAGATATGTGAATAATCCCAAAGTAGGTACAAGTAAAAAGGACACAACACCAGGAAATTTTTATGGGTACACCGTGGACAAACCAGATAGTCTGTATAACATATTTAGAATAGCAGACAAGGGGAAAAGATGACAACATAATGGCGGTACTGGGTAGTGACTTTAAAGATGGCGACATAATGGCGGTACTGGGTAGTGACTTTAAAGATGACAACATAATGGTGTTACTGGGTAGTGACTTTAAAGATAACACCACAATGGCGGTACTGGGTAGTGAATTTAAAGATGACAACATAATGGTGGTACTGGGTAGTGACTTTAACGTAGCGCCTGATCTTTTGTTAGACCGAATCACAACAGGTAAAATTAGGGTGCCATAAAGTACAGAATATTTAATGCATCATCTAAGTGAGTTAGGGTTGATTAGTTCCTGGAAAATTTCATTTACATCTGGGATCACATTTACATAAGTATCAGAGACAAAGCTTCCAGTTAAATCGACATTTGTCTTCCCAGCATTGCATTAAGCCCTTGGTAACACTTGCATGACATTTTACTTTCCAAGCACATAATGGTCTGCTTAGAATTTAGAGACATACAAGCAAAGAGAGTCCAGTATGTCAGGTAAAAGGACTGTTTCCCCTATCATGAAGTCAAATTAAATGGAAACAGCAATTACAGGAATGGGTTAGAATTTTTTGGGAAAATAAAAATGAGAAGAACATTTCATGGAGTACCCACTGGGAAGTTTTCAGGCATGAGACTAGATGGGTTATAACTCTTTCAAAGAAAAGAGAGCTAGAGAGAACGGCAAATCAGGAGAGGGCTTGGAAGATAAAAGGAAGATTTTCCGATATGGAACAAATATGCAGATCACAAAAATTCAGGGATATGTTGCTGATGACCAATAGAAAACAGATGAAATAACATTGTAAAGGACAGTACTGCAAACAGGTTTTGGACACGTGAAAGAGATGAAACATTTTTTTAATGGGCAAAATGACTAAGACACCAAAGCAGCTAACAACGAGACTAATGGAAAGATAGGAAAAAAATAATGACTTTAAGAAATAGGGCAAAGAGCATCAAAAACAAACCAAAAAAGTAAACCAAATTATGTTTAATAGGCTTAATAGGAGTAGTACTAGCAAACCTTTAAGGTAAAAGAGGAAGATATAGACAAGTATATTTCAGGAATCATACTTATTAAACTAAAACAGAAAGATTTGGACTGGTTATATAATGCCATTAGTGTAATGGGAATTTCACATATTGTTATGTCATTACAACTTGCTGAAGCAGCAGGACGAGATGGTCTTATCCTAGGGTTTTCTAATTGTTTCAAAGATGATCTTGATCCAACTAATTTTCAGGTATTAAGGGAAGTGGAAGTTACAAGTATGTTGACAACTTTATCAAGGTAGGTAAATATAATTTAGTTACTTGATCATGGAAAAAATCTCACTGATATCATGGGACATAGGCCTATATTTTTACTACTGCTTCAACCAGACATTACGATCTATGCTAAATTATTGGCAAAAAAAAAAAAAGATACAAAGAAGTTACAAATAGACAATAGGGACTTATCAAAGTTAAATGTGGGGACTAGATTTTGTGTGTCTCTGACTTAAGTTGCAAATTCGTTCTGTATAAAATGCAGAACCTAGGTTCAAATATGTATGTGTGCAAGGAAGGTTAGGTAAGGTCTTGAGAGTTTGTATGTAAGCATGCACACGTGTTGGAGTGCTTGTCTGAGTGAATGGTAAGGGTTTCTGTGATGATGTGAGGTAGTGCCAGCTATGCCAGGAGAAGTAGCGCATGTGGATGTGTAACATATGCCAGGATAGCTAGCTGGAGTTTTGTAAAGAATTATATGTCATTTCTATATCTGGTGCTTGTGTTGAAAATGTATTTGTAAAGGTCTTTTTATTGAAAAATTACCAACAGTGGGTCCTGCTAGACAGAAAATAAATATACCTGTATGTCAGACTGTATTGTAACTGTTGAAATTAATATAGTGTAACAGAGGATACTGGAAGAGAAGATGTTAATCTCAGTTCAGCTAACTTTGAAAAATAGTCTGGTTTAGGCTATAAAGATTGTATCTTACAGTTCTGATTGCAGCCAGAGACAAAATGTCTGTGAAAACCAAGACTAGGAATCCTACTGCAATAGTGAACTAATTACTACCCTGGAAGGGTGGAAGTTTTTGAAATGGTTTTATAGCTTCCAGATGCTATAATACATCTTAATAATACATCTTAGCAAATCCCTATGTGTGTCTATGGTAACACATATGTGTAAGAGTCTGGCTCAGTTTCTAGTAAAGGGGTAGTGTGGGAACCAAAGGCAGATGACCAGATGTAATGTCATTCTATAGCCAGCACTGAAATTATATTTAGATATTAGTGTGAGATGTCACTTAGCTCTCCGCAGTCTGTTTGTGAAACCTGACAAAGAAGGACCCCTTACTTATGTCATCTTACGTTGTTTTAATAAGTGGACTAGGGGACAGTAATTCTTTAGATCAGTCAGGAAAATATAGTGAGATTAGTTAAGTACTGTTTTTCTGAATCTGTGTGAATCTTTCCATTGGTGTTATATATTTCTTATTTTACATTTGTTTACTTGGAATGTCTGACTAGACACATGTCCTTTTTCAGAGGAGGCCTGGGGAGAAAAGCTCCACATAGTACATACAAATTAAAGACAGGCTTTGAAGTATAAAATACAAACAAAGAACTTTACAGATTTATGAGCATATATTATATCACAGGGGTTATATCTACAAGACTATAGCATAGCATAGGATAGAAAATTAATACAAATATTAAACAGTTTTACACAATAATTAGAAATGCACAAATTGGGTTTCCTGAGCACATAGTAATGCCAGATTACTAGAGGTCAGGGATCATATGTGTGTATAGCACATCCGAGTCATTGTAGATGAGGTAAATTACCTTAGCCGAGAGAGAAAGTTAATCAGGAGCAGTGAATGATTGTTTTAAATATTTCCTGTGATTGAAACTCTAGTGTTTATTGTAAATAGATATTTAGTATTTTCACATTCCATTATAACTTATTATTAAATATATTTAAACTTTTCATTGTGGCTGGTATTTCAGAGGATATTTTAACCATTGACAGCATTTATATTTATTTGGTGGCACTGTGGCCACTCATGAAAGCCTTGCTGCATTGGTCAAACACTGCCATTTGTATTAGTATTAAGATTCAGTATTTTGAGTTTTCAGTCTTTCGAACTTTCAAGATTTTGGTCTCAGTCTTTTGAAATTCAAGATTGTGGGCTTTCCATCTTCTGAAGTGAATATATATATATATATATATATATATATATATATATATATATATATATATATATATATATATATATACACAAACACACACACACATATGTATGTGTGTATGTGTATATATATATATATATATATATATATATATATATATATTTGTTTTTTTTTTAGCCTCTTACTTGCTCACCATCAAGTCTCTTCTCTGTGGCTTGAACCCTATTGTTTTCCTACTACTGGAAGTTCCTGACATGAGGTGAAGTATCTACCAGATGGGACATCATCCGTGCAGCCATGAAGGACATTGGCAGAATCGTGACAATACAGACATTTCTACTTATGCCATAATGCTATCCAAGGTGGCTGCTTCATCACCTACATCACTACAGGATCCCCCTGTTTCCTCACCATGCAGGAAGTGTTATAGGATCATATGATCATAGGAGATTACCAGGCTATCAACCCAGAGATCATTTTAAACCTAGCCATTTCAACCCAATGTAGTACCATACAGGTACTAGTCAATACCCAAGATTGCATTTAGTGATGACTGCCCATGTCCAGGAGGGTTGTGGGCTCTATCCCTGGTAAGAATTTACGGTTCCCCATCGACTCATCTAGGTTCCTCTTGAACAGTGCTATAGAGGCTCTGTTTCACATGAATTGGTAGCCTGTTCCAAAGATGTGGCAGTCACTGGGAAATAAATATGTCCCTCCAGAATCTCCTATTTAAATCACAGGCCATATTTAAGACCCTGGAATAGGTAGCCCTACACACATTGGATTTATGGTTATGTAGTAAGTTCGTTAGATTTGGGTCTTGGGTTGCTCTGCATGCCAGGCATAAGTCTCCCCTAAGAAGTCTATACCCCCTTATGTCATGAGAGCCTAATTACCATTTTGAGAATGCCAAGCCTGCACCCTCAGTTTATATGACAGTTGTTGCTATCTGTTTTGGAGACTACACAACAACGTAAAAGCATAACCTTGGTCAAAGTCCTCTTGTGTATTATTAATATCATTTCTATATTTCAGCTGTCTCAGCTTCTTCATAGACTTATATGGATTGCAGTGGCCTCCTCACATTCTACATACTAAATGCATTTATTGCCAAAACACATAAGATATTCTATTAAAAGTTAATTTTTTGGCTGGGGAAACTTAAATTACTTCTGCAGCTCTTACATGCAAGTCTGATTTGCGTGCAATTGCTATAAGTACAATAAATTGAACCAATTTGCTGTATTACTTAACCATACATAAAAAATGATGACATTTCTAAGCCACTTCACCTCTGAATACTAACATGACAAACACTTGACAATCTATGATTAGACTAAAATTATTTAGAATAAACTACAAGGTGTGTGTAAATGAAATGCTTTGCAGCTGCATTAACTGACAGTTTCTATTTTAGTAAAGCAGAGTCAGTGTGTCTCTCTATAACAACAGAATTTAGTTCCAGAATATCTGTTTATCGTACAATACATCAACTAATAAATGTAGCATTCATTGGAGTATTTCATATGTGAATATGAGGACTTTGCAACAAGTACAAGTAATGTCTTAGCCCACAGCCCATTACACAGGAGTTTGATGGAGAGTACAAAAGTGCCACTACTAAATTTCTGTAACATACATAATCTCATTTTGACTTGGCTCCATATTCAAATACATTACCAAAATATACAAAAAGCTTACATGTAATAAATAATGGAAGTTAAATATTTCCATGCAAAATAAATTAACATTACTTAACTTAGCTGATGATTAGATTATGAAATGCAACTTTTTCCACTTACACTAAGAGAAATACCTCAGTCAGAAAGTTACAAGAATTAAAAAATAATAAGTAATCAGTATGAAGTGGAAATATTTTCACCGATGTGCATATCTTCAGGTAAACACCACAACACTTATGAATTCTTCAACAGCTAGCAACCAACTACATTTGCACGAGTGAATGCAGTTGCATTAATGATGTAGCTTCATCAGTTTAGTTAGTTAGCTGATTGAAGTGGTATTTATTGAGGTAAAGTTTTGCCCTGACATCTGTGATATCCTCTTGCTGTTTCCTAAGAGCAGAGACCAGTGTGTGTCTGGGGGTCATGGGGAATAAGCAGTGTTGTCAGAGAAGTAGAAGTACTGAAAATATTTCTGCTACATCATTTTATTTTACAGTCACCAACAATGCAGTCATATCAGATGTACCAACATTCTGTACAATAATAAGTGCATTATCTAATTTTATATGTGTGAATATAAATATATATACATGTATTTATGGGTGTAGTCATTTTGACTGAATCACACTTCACCAAATCGCAAATGACTGAACAAATTTGACACATTTGACTGAAAATGAATTTGACAGAATCAGATTTTACTGAATTTTGGTATTACATCAAACATTCCTTAAAATTGTTTTTTGCAGTGGGGGCAGTCTCACAATAGCGAAGACATGAGAAAACATACCCTCAGTGATTCATTGCTGCTACATGAACATATTTCATTAAAAAAACTTCATTATAACATACCTTAATTTTTTTTTTTTGTTTGCTTGATACAAGCCCGTCCCCTCCATTAAATATAATAATTCCATGGTTACACAACAGCTAAAAAAAGACACTGGATTACTTTGTTTTACTTTACAATTTTCAGCCAATCACGATTCAGTCAAATGGGATTTCAGTCAAATGAGTTTCAGTCACTTTTCAGTTGATTATGACTCAGTCAAAACAACTGCTACTTCTATTCTTTCTTTCTTTCTTTATTTTCTTTTTTTTTGCTTTACTTATGCGACAGAAAAAGACAAAATATTTTTCATATGACATTTTTTTGTGTTTTCTTTTCTCATATTCTCTTTTATCCCAGTTACTGTACTCACTGTTTCCACTATTTTAGGATTTCTTTGCTTCTCTTACTCCCTCTATAACCACTGTTACACCCTTTTTCCTCTTTCTTTACCACTTTTTGAACTCTTATTTAGTGTATTCCCTGGCTAATGTTTATGTAATTCCCCTGACAAGCCTTTTGTTGTCAAACAAACTTGAATGAGAGTGTAGGGAAAATTAAGGCGAGGGTGTATGAACACCTATATGAAATCAAGAAAAGGAAAGAAACAAATGCTTTATTTAAGCATATACTACATTTCCCTAATCATTCATTCAAGTTTGTGGGATTAGGGAAAGTCCAATGTGATCCATGAGGTGGACCATGGCCATCAATATTAGAGAAGCAAGAGTTATATTGGCAACTCTATTTAGATGCAAATCACAATCCTGGTCTTAATGACATGCTTTCTTTAGCATGTATACTAAAATTAAAATCAGTAACTAGATAAATAGTATTGCCCGAATTAGATGCAAGCAAAATCTTTTCATTACATGTTTAATATTCATTAGATGTGATGTGGTTCATTTTTACAAGCTGTGATGGAGGATGTGTTTTGTCACATGATTTCTGATTGGTTAAATACACTAGAGGCTTTGAATGACTTAATCTGAGGAAGTTTTTAATGATAAAATGAAAGCGCTTATCGTCTCTCATTCTACTATCTTTTGGATTATTAAAGACGAAATCTTAAGATTTTAACTGCTTTATTCAGACTTTCAGAATAAAAGTGGCGTTTGGTTCACCTGGGCCAGGTGTTCTTCATTTTGTGGAGTTTGTACTTTTCATCTTGTGGCTTTGTATTTCAGGAGTTTGTGTTAAAGGCAGCCAACATGGCAGAGGGAATCTCCATGAATGCTATCCAGCTTCAGTATCAAGATTTATATCAAAACACGAACATTACTGATTTATCGCAACTGGTTGGTAATTTAACCTTATTGATTCAGCAGCTAACACAGTGGATTGACCTGCTTGCATCTACAAATGAAATTAGAAATTTTACACACTCAGAATTCTAGCACAGCAGTTCTGAATAGAGCACCTACGGTGAATTTACAAACCACTGACACTGGTTGTGCTTGTGTACAGCAAACGTCTGCTAACAATCATAATATGGAAATATTGGTTTTAAATGAATGGATAGGAGCAAATATTTAATTTCTGTAAAAACAGCCTAAAACAGGTCAAACTATTAATGATAAGTTAAATGAATTTGATTACAAACTTTTAAAACTAAAAAAGTTACAATTAGAAAACGAGTATCTCGCTGAATGTATACATAATAGAATTGTTCCAAAAGGCCTTAGGATGTGATGTTTTCCAACAGGTCTTATAAAACATTCAATGTTACATAATCAATTATTAACCATGTTTGATAAATATGGATTTGAATATATGGAATTATTATTTTTTCACAATAAAAAACAATTGATGCATTAACTGTTGAAATTAATAATCTGGACAGTATTATAACAAAAGATCTGAATTATCAGACAATTCATTATGACTATGTACAGATTTTTAAAAGTATAGGTGAAAAAGTGAACAGCATCAAAAGGCACAAAATCAAGAAACTGGAAAGAGACAGACTTGAGTGCAGTAATAGTAAAGCATGTCCATCCCCACCTAGCTCACAACACTGGGGGCAGAAGATGTTTTACCCAGGCAGCACAACTAGAATTTTGAACACTGATGAAGAAGAAGTCGATGAAGATGAATATTTTTTAGAGTCAACCAAAATAGTACCCCTGAGATGACCAAAGAGAATAGCAGAGAAGAACAAATTTCAAAACAACCAATGGAACAATTTGGGAAGAACAAGGGTCCAATTCAACAACAGATGTGGATGGGGGAGGGGCCAATAGATTTGAGGACATTTCATGACCCTGAAATTGATGGCCCCATTATCACAACAAATACTGTAGGAGATTTTAAAATCTACAATTTTTCATCTTACTTTTTCAACACTGAACATGGTGATTTATTATCTAGAGGTTCAACCTTTGTTCGAACAAAACATATGAACATGGGAAATACATTACTAGATTTAAAAGAGTATATTCAGAAATTGAATTTCCGGTTAATGTTCCATGAGTTAAATAATACTTTAACACCACTTTGTGTTTCAAGCACATTCAAACCCCCAGTACATCCAACCCTGAATATAGTTGAAAGGATGTGCAAATTAGATATTAGAAATATACATGAGATATCTAAAAGTAGTAAACAGCACAGAGATTTAATTTATCCATAAAGTAAAAGAAACTCCACAAAATGAAGAACACCTGGCCCAGGTGAACCAATTTCTAAGTACGATTGCAAATTGCAACCTTCAATTTATGAAACCAGACAAAGGAAGGGGCTGGTGGTAATGGACAAACCAGATTATGATGCAAAGGTGGGTATATTGTTGTCTGAAGAGACATATGAGAGAGTCTCTATTAATGAGATGCATCAGGCATATAGGTATATAAAAAACAACTTGCAAGATCTATTAATGAACAGTCAAATTGATTTGGCTGAATATAATTATTTGACTGTATCTTTTCCAAGAACATCAGTTATTTTCAGAATACCTAAGATACATAAATGTATTGAAAGTCCACCACTCCATCCTATAGCAGATGGATGAGGGTCAATTATGCACCCTATTGCAAAATGCATTAACATAAAATTAAAACAACTGGTACTTAGAGAAGATCTTTTTTTTTGTCAAACTCATGGGAATTTCTATCTAAAATAAACCAAATAAGTTACCATGAAAATTATACTTTTTTAACGATTGATATAAAGGACCTATACACTTGTATTCCACATGATGTTGGGCTGGAATGGTGTGTAGACTTCTTAGGTACATGCATCATCCCCCAAGATAAAATAAATACTTATGAGATGTCGTTGGATATGGTTCTAAAAAATAACTTTATTTGGTTTGATGGCCAATTGTACTTGCAAAAATGTGGTGTGGCAATGGGGGCTGCATGTGGGGGCCTCTATGCAAACATTGTAATGTTACAATGGAAGAAGAACATCCTGTTTAAGTCAGAATTATTTAAAGGATGTACATTTTATACTCAATTTTGGATGATATTTTTATCTTGTGGAAGGACAAGAAAGAAAATATCCTAAAATTTATTGAATTTTTAAATCAGAGCATTATTTTATTTGGAATTTACCAGTGAGATGAGTTTGGAAAACATAACATATTTAGACATCCTTTTAATTAATGACATTACAGGAAGAAGATTAATTTCAAAAATACATAGAAAGAGCAGATATTCAAATACATTTTTACACTTCTCAAGTTGTCACCCCTTAGACAAAAGAAATCTGTAGTAAAAGGTCAATTTGTTCAGGCATCTCAGATGCATTCTAGGAGAGATGACTTCATTGAGGAGTGTCACAATCTAAGTGCAATGTTTCAAAGAAGGGGTTGCCCCCTAGACTTTATCAGTAACATTATGGTCAAAGTAGATGCGAAGAGAGATGGACACTATTTTTCAACAATATTGTGTGATACTGAAATTAGATCCCTGCAGAGTAACAATTCTATTGAAGAAGAGTCAGAAGTGTTTAGTGGTTTTGAAGATCAAAACAATCGAAAGGAAGCTGATGGTTTCCATTCTGCATTTATTACCACGTATAATATGGATTCTGGTATATTGAAGTTGATATTAGCGAAGACTTAGAACATCCTAAAGCATGACACAAAACTAGTAAATCGCCTTGGACATTCTCGAAAAATTGTTTAAAAAAGGAATGTTAACTTTAAAAATGTTTTAGAAAAAACAAATACGGTTTTAAAACGATGGTTAGGAATGAGAACATGTGGGGCATGCAAATTTTGTAAGCCAATGCTTGTTTCAAATAAAGTAGTTATCAACAGCACCAAAATACACATAAATGGCAATTTTAGTTGAAACACCGAAGGTGTTTCTTATGCAGCAATGTGCAATTTGTGTCCATGTTATTATATTGGGAAAACTAAGAGGAAAATAAAGGCAAGGGTGTATGAACACCTATATGAAATCATGAAAAGGAAAGGCACTAAGCATATGCTATATTTCCCTACACACTAATTCAAGCTTGTGGTATTAGAGAAAATCCAACGTGATCCACGAGGTGGAACATGGCCATTAATATTAGAGAAGTAAGAGTTATATTGGCAACTCTGTTTGGGTGCAAATAACAATCCTGTTCTTAATGATATGCTTTTTTAGTATGTATGCTAAAATTAAAATCAATAACTAGATAAATAGTGTTTCCTGAATTAGATGGTAGCAAAATCTTTTCATTTCATGTTTAATATTCATTAGATGTGATATGGTTCATTTTTACAAGCCGTGATGGAGGGTTTGTCACATGATTTCTGATTGGTTAAATACATTCGAGGCTTTGAATGACTTCATCTGAGGAAGTTTTTAATGATAAAAATGAAAGCGCTTATCGTCTCTCATTTTACCACCTTTTGGATTATTAAAGATGAAATTTTAAGATTTTAAGTGCTTTATTCAGACTTTCAGAATAAAAGTGGCATTTGGTTCTTCTGGGCCAGTTGTTCTTCATTTTGTTTCCAATCCTAACTGACATTTCTTTTTTGAAAATCCTCCCCAAAACATCCAGTCTCTCTATCCTATAATTTTTTTTTTTGCTCATTAACATCTCCAGAGCATGAGTATTATCCCCAACTTTTCTGCGCTACATTTCCAGTAATCCTCAGTTTCACCACTGGCCTTTTTCCGCTTATGGGCATTACATACCAGTTGGACAGTATTCCCAGATGGTATCCTAACTCCTGGTTAAGATCTTTGAGCCCTTGTCTAACTCCTAAACATCTTCCTGTCCCTCATCTATGGCTTTCCATTCTTCATTCACTTCTGATGTTTTTCTTGTTTTTTTTTGCCTTTCCTCCTCCTCCCTTTCCTGTCTAGTATATTTATAGGTTAGTTCACTACACCCTTTTTGTTTCCAGTTGTCCCATTTTTTACCCACTTCTCCTTTCATTTATTAATCTATGCTTCCTGTTTTCTTATATTCTCCCCTGTTTTCTTATCATATCTTCTGCTCTGATTTTCTTCCACCAGATTAACTTGTATCACTCACTTTTTTTGCCAATTTCTTTGATTTTTCTAGAGGATCTGCCCAAGTTTGATTCATCCGCTTTCTGACATGATTCATTTTTCACCATCTCATTTTTCTTTGCTCTATTACTTCTGTCCCCACATCCTGTTATGTCCACCAGCTTACCTTCTAGCACTATTTGGTTCAAAATTAGTTTACAATTCTTTCTCAAGCTCTCACTTTCTTTACTTCCTTTTATCCTTTTATTCCATTCTTGCCTGGGTTCACTCATTTGCTTTTGCACATGTCTCAAAGTCCAATACACCTCAACCATCTTTATAGGATCATAGGCGATTACTAGGCTATCATCCCGGAGGTCATTTTGAGACTAGCTATTTCAACACAATGTAATACCGTATAAGTACTAGTCAATACCCAAGATTGCATTTAGTGATGACTGCCCATGTCCAGCAGGGTTGTGGGCACTATTCCCAGTAAGGATTTACAGTGTCCCATACACTCATCCGGGTTTCTCTTGAACAGTGTCATAGAGGTGCTCTGTTTCAAAGAATTGGTAGCCTGTTTCAAAGATGTGGCCATTGCTGGGAGATAAATCTGTCCCTCTAGCATATCCTATTTAAGTTGTAGGCCATATTTAAGTCCCTGGAATGGGTAGCACTAGACCTATTTGATTTATGGATATGCAGTAAGTTCATTAGGTTTGGGTCTTGGGTTGCTCTGTAGGCCAGGCATAAGTCTCCCCTAAGAAGTCTATATGATACACAGTATAGTGACAGGAACCTTAGTTGGTCTAAGTAAGGCACATGCTGGAGGCCATTGATCTTCTTTGTTAGAAACCTCTAAGTTTGCTCTAATTGCTGCAGGTGCTTAGCATGGTACATACAGAATGGGGGGTTACACTCACTTTTGGGCCAGACAAGTGCCGAGTATAGTGGGTTATAACTTCTTTTGCTCTTGAGATGATGCCTTTACTAATTAAGTGAGCTATGTGAAAAGCTTTCCTTACAACGGTAGATATGTGGTGGTTGAAATTAAGGTCATGGTCAACCTGTGATCCTGGGTCCTTTACCACTTCATGGATACTTAGGGTATTGTTGCTGATTTGATAGTGTGAAGGGACATTGTTTGTGCTGAAGGGAATGATGAATTTCTTTGCTTTTAGTTTGATACCATAAGTAATACACCAGTCGTTGGTCTGTTTGAGACCCTCCTGGAGTATTTTGACATGATTCTGGAATTTAATAATTGCACCTAATTTGCAGTCATCTGCAGATTTGGTCAGCCACTACCCTTTAGTTTTGACCTGAACTTCTGAGAAGTATATATCAAACATTAGGGGGCCCAGCACTGACCCCTGTGGCACCCTGCTGGTAACAGGTCTGACGGTTGATGTGGAGTCACCCACTATGTATGTGTGTCCACTTTGTGAGCCAGTTGGCAACCCATCTTACAACAAAGGGGTTTGCAATCAGTTTGCTAAATTTATTGGTAATGCCAAAATGTGGGATTGTGTTGAAGGCCTTTGCCAAGTTGAGGTATGTTGTGTGCATAGAGTTGCCCTCATCAATTGCCCTGATCACACTTTCAATGAAATCCACCAGATTTAGCAGGTGGGATCTGTCCTTCATGAAGCTGGATTGGGTAGGATCCAGGGTTTGAGGTCACCTATGTCTTTATTTATGAGGTCCATAATAATATGTTCCATGGCCTTACAGATGAGGCTGGTAAGGCTTATAGGTGTGTAATTCTCCAGGTCTATTGCTAGGCCACCTTTGTGGCGGGGAATGACTGTAGCTGTTCTCCAGGAACAAAGCCTGCAGTTAGTCTATGATTGAAAAGGGTACTTAGTGGTGATTCTAGTTCATGTTTTAGCCTGTTTGGAAGACAGCTTGAGATGTCATCTAGTCCAACAGAGGCAGTGTTCTTTGCCTTGGACAGGTCTTTGATGACTTGTTCTTCAGATATGTAAGGTGGGGGGGGGTTGGGTGAGGGTTTGTCATAAGTTAGGAGGGGATAAGGGAGTGAAATTTTCAGTAAACCTATCCACTAGGAAAGTTTGCTATCTCCGTGGGATCAGTGTGTGTGATACTGTTGACCACTAGTTCTGAAGATGCTTGGGTCCTACCCTTTAGGTTACATGAATAGCTGCAAAAGGCCTTATGGTTATCCTTGGCAGTACTTGCTCGGTTTCTCTTAAAGGAGCTGTTGGAGGATTTGATAAGTTGCCTTATTTGCCTGTTAAAGTTGAGGAGGGTAGTTTTCCATTGTTGAGTCCTTGTCTTTGTTTTCTTGGACAGCAACTTTTTGCATTTATTGTAGAGTTTGTTTATGCTGGAAGTCCACCATGGCAACTTGATTTTACTTGGGCTTCTAGCTTTGATTCTATATGATACAGCTGAGTTTATACACTTATGCAAGTGATTGTACAGGGCATTAGTGTAAGCATCTGTTTGACATGTTGGTGAGGACCAGATTTAGACTGTTTGTTCTTCTTGTTGGTGTATGGACAATTTGCTGCAGGGCATTTGAATTCACAAAGTCAAGGAACTTTTGTGTTAGTGAGTTTGGGTTGAGAGTGGGTTTCCCAGTTGATGGGATAACTGAAATCCCCCATAACCAGTGTGTTCAATAAAATTTGGATTGCCTTCAGTTTGGTTAAGTAGGTTTTGTGGGCATTGTGATCCATGGAAGGGGGATTTATTACTGGCTAGAACTTAAATGGGAGTCTTACCCACCATAACCTGGACCTGGAGTAACTCCATGGAGTTCTCCAGTCTAACTAGAAGGGAAGTGAATTTAACTAGATGGGAGGTGTTAGTACTAGTTCTGAATCTCTCTTTAATAACCCTTGCTCTTTTTCCTCCTCAGATAAAATTATTGTATTTGCTTTAGATGTCCTTATGATTTTTCTTTCTGTACCACTGGGATTTGTCATATCATACAACTTTCTTTAGGGCTTATAATCCTTCTCACCATGTTTCCTCTGCTTATTATGGTCAAAGCCCTGCTCTAATGGAACAGTGTGATGATCAGACAGTGGGCATGGCAATGTAAGAACTCAATAGATGTCTGAGAATAGATTTCTAGAAACAAGTCAATAGTCTGGTCTGCTGCTGCTTAGGCTTTTAGAAGAAATATATATGAAACTGGTACACTCAACAGATAGCAGTCTGGTGTCTTAGCATGGATTACTTTTTCTGATTTAACATATTGCTCTTAACAAAAAGAAACTATCCAAAATAGTATGGAAAACAACATTAAAAACACTCCCCATTAGAACTGAGATCTTGGAGTCTGATAAATTATCTCTATCCCTCTTAGTCCTTCTCTGCTACCCTAGCCAATTTCTGCATATTTCCTCATGCTACCCAAAATAAGGCTACTGTTTTACCGCATTACCTTTGTTGGTGTGACCTCAGAGGTGATTATATTAGGGTAACATTAATGTGCAACCTACTTTCAAAATCCATGTTTTAAGATAAAAATCAGATGAACAAAAGACCATTGTAATACAAAAGCTGCTGCAAAATCAATATGAATTAGTTAGTCCGCATGCCAGCCAGGGCAATAAAATCCTGGACTTGATCCTTACTAATATGGGGCAGCTTTGTGATCCACCAATTGTAATTCTCTGTCACATCAAATTAGATCACAAGTTAGGCATGTACTGTAAGACTGAAGTCTGAAGCAACTTCCAATATCTTGGTTTTCAGAAATCATGTGAAGCCTTATCTATGAAAACTGAGTGATCACCTGGCCAAATTCAAAAGCCCTTTCCATTCTGATCACCCCACTGTGTATACAGAATCTTTCCCCTGCCAAATTTTATGCGCATGTAAAATACATTTATAAATGTATCCGTCCCTCTCAGAAATCATTACTGACAAGAGATAGCCACTTCACAGCTCAGTTTATTACTCTGAATCTTATGGTGATATTTCTACATTTCAGTTTTTGAATTTCCTCCTCTGCTGGATCACCGGCTTAAATTCTTTTATGATGGCTACTGGTCACTAGCAAAGAGCCAAAAATTGGGATTCATCATTGAGAGTTCCAGCAAAAAGGTACCAATATCTAACTGCCAATGTTGTGTCTTTTGGCTTTTCCCGGTTAGGGGTCGCCACAGCGGAACTCCGGTCCGTTAATGATTGGCAGCAGATTTTTACGTGCTGGCTTGCTGGGCCTAACGCACAACCTTCAACGAAGGAACGCCCATTCACCCATGTCACCACACAGAAGACGCTCTAACTGAGAATCGAATGAGCAATGTCTAACTGTGAGACGTCAACGCTACAGCAGCACCACCACCGCAGTATCTTACTGCCAATAATATCCACAAAATCTGGAACTGCCCATATGTCCTGACTATATGGCAACAGGTAAAGTGCTTGGACAAGTATTTTCTAGGAATGGAATACACTCTTGCACCGTACAACTGGTTAACTATGCAATCCAATGAATTCATGTTACTGCATTCTACAGTTAAGATGTTCATATTTTCTATCTTCTTCAGCTGTGGTTAGATTATATATTTCTTACAACTGGAAATATGCTTTCAAAGTAAGGTCTGTTTAGATTCATACAGTTGTATGCAATACCATCCGAGACTGTTGTGAATCAGATTTGTTTAGAAATTCATATAGTGGCTCTGTTACACATTATGCTTTAAATTTTTCTCGTGAAAGACTCTTTCCTTTGTGTTCACCTTTTAGAGTTTTTACAGTTGTCTGCAAGTTTGAACTAATGAGAGTTAGATGCTGTTGTTTATGCTGTATAATATCTGGACTTGTTTGCTATTATTATTATTTTGGTCATTGTCTTGTTTGCCATTAATATTGATTGCAATAAAAATAGAGATATAATAATTCTATAGGCTTATCTAGGAATCTTCTGGAAAACCTTTGGTCTTATCAAAATGTACACTCAAGTAGGGCATCCTAGAGAGGTAGTAGTGAGTGTAGGAAACAGGAAAATATTAAAAGCTATATCCGGACAGATAGAAATAGCGTCATGTTGATAGCTCTACAAAGTGATTAATTCAATGGTAATGCAATACAAGTAATTTCATATGATTATAGTACTGAGGATTCAATAAAAATGCACCAGGGGGGGGGATACTACCTGATAACTGCACTAGGCAGCTTTGCTTTAAGCTGACAAATGTATGCCTTGTCTATGTAATTACTAAATATAATAAAATAGATGTTCGGGAGTATCTCATTTATAAGTCACTGACCACAGTTAAGATACATTCCACTGCTCCAGTTTACTAAGCCATCATCTTTACAATCGCATATCTTTTTATAACTAATAAAAACCCAAATGTTTTCCAGAAACATGGCTGATGTCTTATTTCAAATAATAATAAAGAAAAATGTTTACAGAGACATACATTTTGTTAAGAAATACTATAAGAAGCTTATGGATATAATTCCCTCAACAAAACATATTAAACATCTTGAGGCTGTTCAGGGGTTGTTTTCAGTGAATGCTTTTGTTTCAACAATTCTTATTGCCTTTCTGATATTTTGCATACAGAGTTCCAAATTCCAAAATCTAATTGGCTTATAGCCACAGTGGAATCACTCTTGTATTGGCTATAACATAATGGCAGTTTGTAGGTGGACCATTGACTTTTATGTGCCTTATGAAAAACAATGACTCCAGAAATGGAAACATGAGTTCTGTGATAACTAAGCAATACATCTCTATTGTGCATAGGCCATAAAAGTGAGTATCCAATTTAGTGTGTGGTTCTTTTGGGAGCTCTAGCATTTGAATGAGAAAAGATTTGGTTTGCTATACTTTTGGCAAAATCAAGCTTTTAACATTTTTTTATTATTTTATCCGTATGAGGAAAATATACTTCTTTCCTCTTTGCTGCTTTTACTATGCCCAAATGAGTTTAATGTGTCATTTAAGTATATTTCTTACTGAAGCTGTTTTATTATCAGCATTTAAGACCTTTAACAAAAAAAATAAATCACTTTTTATTATTCACATGCTTTTTCATACCTCTATAGTGCCTCTGTGTCTGAGTCCTCACTTTTTTACTTAATTTTATCCAGGGTCACCCCTTAAAAATGGACTCTTTGATCTGATTAAGTCACTTTTTGTGATTCACACAGTAGGCCAGTATAAGCGGAGGGAATCCAATCCTGGATTACAGAATGCAGCTTGTTATTAGTTCATAGCTTTAATCCTCTGAACCAAGTCTTAATCTGCTCAGAAGTCTATTGCTTCTTGCTTACTCATCTACACTAACTGTCAGACTTAAGTTGCTGCCATTAGTGTTTTTAACCTTCAATAAGACCCCATCCTTTTCTGCTTCATTCTCTATCTCTCTGGTATCAGTGTTTTAACAACAGAATAGTCAGCACACATTTTCAAATAATCATCAGACTCTGTATTATGCCTTTAATATTCTTTGTCAACATTACAAGAATGCCTGGTGCCTAACTCTGTGGCATAGAGACCTGAAGCCTTATAACTCAGATGACCCAAGAGCAGTTTTTTCTAGTCAGGAGCTGGAGAAACCATACAAGACATAGTGGGAGTAATGGGATGACACAAGGGGTTATAAAGCTTTCTTTTATGAGCTTTAAGAACCAAAAAGGTGTTAGAGATCAAACACAAAAGTGGTGCGATGTGCTTTATGTTACTACCTTTGATAGTTGAACTAATGATGTCAAGAAAAGTTATATGGGGGAACTGGGGAATTTTACAGACATTGCCAGAATTAAACAATACATCAGAGGTAAAGCATACTTCGCATGTAGAAATTGTCATAAATTAAAACAACACCTCTTTTACAAAGATGTAAACTAGGTAAGCAAGGCTGGGGTAAAAGCAGCAGACTTGGAACATTTCCTTGCTACAGTTGCTCCTGCTGTAAATTTATATGTAGTAGCAATGAATTTATACATCTGAAGACAAGTAAAAAATATATTTTTAGATGTTTTGCCACCTGTAACACCATTAACATAGTTATCTAGCTACTTGCACAAAGGGTCTCGGGTTTTATGTAGACAAAAGTACTAGAAAGCTTAAAGAGCAGATAATCGAACATCAGTCGGATATAAGAAGAGATGTAAATAGCAATTCTCTTGCTAAACATGTGACTGAGCAGGGTTCAGAACACAATTATAATTTTAGAGTTGTTGACATACTTGTTAAAAGTTCGAGGGGTAGTGATATCAACAGTAAATTGGAAGTGAATGAATATAATTGGATTCTTTGCTTGTAAGCTGATTGGAAACCAGGGATTAATGCTGCGATCAGTGTCAAACTAATTTTAAAGCAGAGACAACTACGTTTGAAATTGTTATTTATGAGTTTTTAATTTGTACTCTGCATTTCAAAGTATTAAGTATATTTATTTAGTATGTGTCTTTAAATTACTTTTTATTGTTTAATTAGTTTTGAATTTTTATTGGGATGGCTGTGTCTTGTGATTTGATTTGAAATTGTTATTTAAATGAGTGATTGATTTTATGATGCACTTCAACACTGATAAAGGGAATTATCCTGAAAGCTTTATCTAGTTAATAAAACTGTTGGTCTTTCTGAGTCTGGTGTTTTTCTTGGATGATACTGGTTCTCCCATCCTGGAGGAAAGGAGAAAGATGATTAGCCTGCTGCAATGTTAACACAGAGGACCAACTTACTGGGGAGAGAGAGAGAGAGAGGTACATCGCATGTGACAGTATGGGCAGAAGATGTGTGGTTGGCTTTATTTCAAGACAAGTCCATGTAAAACCATTCATGGTGCATGGGCAGGAATGTCATTGCCCAGACAGGAGGGTGTAGCAGGCCCAATATCAGTGCCAGGGGAAGGGGTTCAGCAGAAAATAGAAATGTCCTTCAAGGCTGCCTAGATGATGACTGTGACATGTCTGGACCTCACCCCAGGTGACAAGGAACAAACCAGCAGTAGTGATATAGCAGCAAAATGGCTAGCAGATATGAGAAAAACAAAGAAACAAAAAAAAAAAATAGAATAAAATATAGGATGTCTCAATAAGTTATCAGTCATGATATGCCTCCCACTTAGCTTTTGAACTGTAAGTTGATATGTCTGACTTCTTAAGGGCTATATTTCAGTTGCTGACCTTTGAGATGAAATTGTTTCATATAGTTTGTCATAGTTTGTGATCTGTGATTAGTGATAGTCTTTCTCTAAAATGTAGATATGAAATTGTTCACATGCCCATAATATGCTCATAGCTTCTTGTTTAGTCTAGCTTTTTCCTTTTTCTATCCAAGGTAATGATAAGTAGTGACTCTGATGGCCATGTTATATTTGGCTTAAAGCTGCAGTAGGGTGTACTGAACTTACATACACAAGAAGATTTTTCTCAAACTTATTTCCTCGTCATGACACGTAAGGCCATTCTCATTCAACTCTTCTAATACCTTTCTCAGCATTTCGCCCTGTTTCCTTTCATTTTCTGTTATTACTCTTATGCATCACTAGTGTTTTTTTTTTTCATTCTTGATTCATGAATTACTTGTTGCATTTCAGCTGAAGAGCCCCAAACATCAGACGTTTAAGCCCCATAACACCTACAAAAGTAGAAAAAATAGCAATGGTTTTGCTGGTTGGATGGAATTCAGATTGGTGATATTAACATTATAGGACCAATTTACTGGATACTGTTTACCATTCATTTTACTTTATGATGTTAACCATTACAACTCCAATGTGTGTCTCCTTCTCTATATATCTGTTAGCAACTCTGATATCAACATAAATGTTGACTTTCCCTCATCTTTTAGATTATGGTGCTGTTATTGTTTGGGCAACTTATGGGATGGGACTTGTCATGGTAAATAAAACCCCTTTTTATTGTTATTTAGCTTTTCTAACTTTTCTTTGGCATATTTCTTAAATGAAAAGAGATCCTCCCCACAAGGCTCTGCTTCTGCCTAATCTATCTTGGAAACTGAAAATAAGCAAAGGATACCTTTTAGAGCAGGACAGGATATTATCACGCTTCTTAGTCTTTTGTTTCTCCCTTTGCTGTGAAACGTCTTCAGAGCAAATGCAAAAAGTAAAACAGCACAGATACTTTTGAAGTAAATCACATGTTAAAAATTAAGCAACAAGAGCATGCTAATAAGCAATACCAGCATCATCAAGAATTAAAGGGACATTAACAACAAAAGTCCGTACATAAAACAGCAATATTAAACACTATATGGGATAAATATTTAAAGAGGTGTTAGAAAAACATTCAGTTAATAATGCTTTTATGGAACAATCATCTTAAAAAAACTATAAATTTAACATCATTTTAGTAGTTGCAGTATCATTAATTCCTGGTGGATGGTAGGCATTCAGTTTCAGTTACCACTGAAATTCTTTTTTCTCTAAGACACTCCTTATGTCACTCTCACATTATCACTATCCACCACAAATTAAGACTGGCCCCTTAAAAATCCATACATTGCAATATGTCCATATAATGTGTTGCTACCGTTTTATCCTTAATAATAATAATAATAATACTAATATATATATATGTGTGTGTGTGTGTGTGTGTGTGTGTGTGTGTGTGTGTGTGTGTGTGTGTGTGTGTATTTTTATGTAGACAGATAGCGAGAGAGACAGAGAGAGAATTTCATTTAGCCACTACAAGAACTTTGTACTGGTCTTACACAGAAAGTGTTACAGTTAGAACAAATATACTGGTGCAATCATTACATTATTTAACTCCAGATGACTTGCAGTACATACAAAACCCACACTGAAATGTCACTGTGCATTTGCTATAACCAGGTCCAGCAATTGTGCCATTATCCCTTTCTAACACGGAGTTCATGCTAATTTTTATGAATAAACATTGGATGTGGCCCCACAACATTTACTAGGTCTGATAATTTTCCATTTCTCTGGAATTGTTTTCTTAATAGCATGAACAGCAGCACTATAGGCCACTATATCAGCAGCAATAAATCCCTGTCAGTTTGTGACCTTTTACCATTACTAAACTGTTACATACCCAAAATAATTACAAAAGTATCCATTCTTGGTTTTTCAACTCATTTACAAGTATTCTTTTTTCTTTACAGTCTCAATATGGTAACTTCTACCTGTAAACATTGGCATGAATTAGGCAAGCTCCTGTTCAAAAATATCTAACAAAGACATGTGTCTGGAGTCTTTGTCCCCAGGCCTCTGCTGAAAATGGGCTCTCTCCCAGTCGGACTTTCCTGGTAAATAAATGTTAAATAAATAAATCTTCATAAAAAAAATCATTTAGAGTCTAATGATGTATACCTTATTTTATCAATTAACTGTACATATACATTGTCATCATGAAAGAAGTTGTTTATAAAAGTAGGTTTTCTAATTTAATGTCCAAAAAGTGGTATCAATATCTGAACAGTTTCCTATAAAAGTAACAATAATTAATGGTAGAACTAATGAGAAAGAGATCTTGTAAAGCCACTGCTCCATACCAGACCACACAAAAGAATTGTCATTTGTATACCTGCTACAGTAATTCACAAATGTATAAATATCCCATTTGCACAAGAAATTCTCTTCCCAGTTTGCTAAAATTAAATTGAAGAGTGAAATCATTACAGCCTCCATCACTATGCTCTTCATTTACCTTAATATTTATTTTCAAAGCTCCCCCCAAAAAATTGGGAACAATGAGGCACAGACTAATTTTGTTTCTGCAGTTGTGAGGACTGTCAAACTATATACTTTTTCCGACCATTGTCTAATAATAATATAAGATTACACTGCAGCTATATTACCAGTTACCAACAAACAGGCCATGACTCATATATGTTTAGTATAATATGCAGGACAAATAAGTATGGGAAGTGGCAAAGAACAGGGTACTAGTGATTCAGAGACACAGTGAGACCATGCAAGGTAAAAATAGTGCTATATGCAGTGCATGTAAATAACCCTAAATTGGTATGGAAATGAGGAACCACATGCAAATCCCCCCCCCCACACACACACACAAATAATGCAAATGATAGCATCAAACACAGCAGAACAATTTAGAAATGTATAAAGCAGGCAGTCAGTGCTATGGCAAATACTTATTCAGAACAGTGGAGTTTTATGGTGCTCACTTGACTGGTGATGCTAGGATTAGCAACAGCTATAGCAGAAAAGCATGTACTAGTGACCACTGTTAGTGCCAGTGCCAATGGTGTGGCATGCAGTGTCCACCCAAGTCACCGCAGAAGGTACCATCAGGACCTTACATGGCATCACAGTGCACCGCTAACATATTGTCATGGAGACCATACATGACCTGTTTGAACTATGTTATTCACAAATGGAATCAAAATGTGTGGATTTCCAACCTAGTGAATGCAAAGCTGTCTGTAGCATTAACCATCTTAACTACATAAATCTTACAGTAACCTGTGGGGAACACCTAGGGGTTTTGCAGGCTTCAGCTCTGTGTGTCCTACAACAGTTTGCCCACATCATAGTCCACAATTTTGAGGAGCATATCTGGCTCCCCAGGACCGCAGAGAAGAAAACCACTGCTGTGAGGTTGTTTTTATAAAATAGCTCATTTCTTTGAGGTCTCAGGAACCATAGATCACACACAGATTGCTGACAAAGGCCTAACTAGTCCATATGAATCAAGATACAGCAAAAAAAGGGCTTCCTCTATGAACCTCCATGTAGTAATGTAATAAATGTACTGCCTAGGGTATATTATTTAATGTGTCTGTGAGCCACAATAACATTTCTCATGATACAGATGCATGGCACAAATCTAATCTATACTTATAGTTCATGTGAGAGGACATCCCACAACATCATCTAGTCAAAAGGTACTCATGCACCAGGTATGCTCCAGATGATGGCTCCTACTCACAATCTGCAGACCATGGAGATGATGTAAAACACATCCCATGATGAGACATGGAATGTTGTGGAGTGCATGTTTGAACAACTCAGGGGATGCTTTTGCTGCATCCATGTGTCAGCAGAGGCAACTGAGACCTACAGCAAAATCATCATGGTGTGTACTATTTTACATAATATGCCACTGTGGGGCCAGCCAATACAGCAGGGAAACATCCCAGCAGGGCCCATTATAGTAGTAGGACCAGAAGTAAAAGAGCTGGATGTAGAGTTTTGGAATGAACAGACAGCTGTGGTACCACATGTGAAGTACAGGTGGGCGCAATGCTTATAGCACCGGTAAAGGGGTAACATCCGGTTTACAACAAAGGACAAAGGCACGGACAACACAAAGTAAAATGATGCATACATTGCCACACCCAGGCTATGCAAGGCAATGCATAGACTGGTCATGATGGACATTAGACATAATCATATTCATGCAGCTTAGGGGATGGGCTGGCAGCAGTCATTGCACAGGTGGATAGAGCACAACGATAAGTGTCAGCATGGAGTATCATTATGAGTTGTGAGTTTGGTAGCTACTTATTCACATACGAGGCGTTTTGGTGGGGAACCACATATCCAGTGGTGAGCTTGAGCTGCAGTATCATAATAATTGGTGAGGTTCACTTTGGTAGCTTGCAGTCTCAAAATCGATGCAGTCCATGCCAAGGAAGGCATAGATCTACAGGATCATATGCAGGGGACCATGATGGGATGTTTCCCAGTGGAATCCCACAGATAATAACCATGGCACTCTGTGTGCTCACAGGGGATACTGGGACTGCTCAAGAGCAGCCTGGTGAGGGGTCCCAGGTGTTGAGCCTGAGAAGTATCACCACCCTCAAATGATGAATATGGAGGCATTCTGCATGGCCATAGCTGTCAGTTAAGTCAGCATGACCAAATTACCTAGAGCCACTCGTTAGGCTGTTGAGTGGCTAGCCCTGACACAGCAAGCAGTCTCTGATCTATGTTCTCCATGTTCTCTTATCTAAAGGATACTACAGACCACTGATCTACACAACTGTAACAGTGATAGGAACTACCTCGAGTCAGCACTGCTGTCCAGCTCCATTCAATTTTGTGAGAGTCTGAGGTGGAAAAAGAAAGTGTGTTTTTGGGTGGTGGGTGGATCTCTACAGAAACATGGGAAGAACATGCTAAGTCTGCATAGACAGTGGCTAGAGGTCAGGACTGAAACCTACACCTTATGCTTGATAAATGAAGACCTTAACCACTATGGTAGTCTTGTGCTATATAGCTGACAGTCAAGCAATCACAGCAATGTTCAGTGCAGTCTGAGCAGGCAATGCATGCTCCCAGTCAGCTCCCATGTAACCTGCTCCAATGCCTTTGACTGCATGACCTGCACAAACAGACCAGAATACACTTATGATGTGTCTCATTGAAACACCCAGGGAGGTAACATTTGCTATTAGTGACCTGAAGAGCACCATTTGCTTCCTGGCCCTATACTTCATGTGATTGTAAATGTGTTGCATGTCTTCAGGCAAGCCACAAAGTGCACTTATCATAGTTACAGTCTTGCTGATAGTGACTGTCATGGGAATGTAGGATCATAGGATCACTGGAGATTACTAAGCTATCGACCCGGAGATCATTTTAAGCCTAGTCGTTTCATCCCAATATAATACCATAGAAATGTTAGTCAATACCCAAGATTGCATTTAGTGATGACTGCCCTGTCCAGGAGGGCTGTGCGTACTGTTTCCGGAAAGAATTTATGGTGCCCAATCAACTCATCCAGGTTCCTCTTGAACAATGTCATAGAGGTGCTCTGTTTCACAAGAATTGGTAGCCTTTTCCAAAGATATGGAAGCCACTAGGAGACAAATCTGTCCCTCCAGCATGTCCAATTTAAGTCACAGGCCATATTTAGGTCCCTGGAATGGGTTGCCTAGTCATGTTTGATTTACTGATATGCAGCAAGTTCATTAGGTCTGGGTCTGAAATTTCTCTATAAGCCAGGCATAAGTCTCCCCTAAGAAGACTATATAATATAGATTATAGTGACAGGGACTTTAGTCAATCTGTGTAAGGCTTGTGCTGGAGTCCCTTGATCTTCTTTGTTAGAAACCTCTGAGATCTATATCTACAGTATTACTTTATCATTTACCCCTTGCTTTCTGCTGCTTATATTTGGCTCTACTGCTGTATAACCCTGTCCTCTCAAACAGACTAGGGTGACTGATAGCATGCTGAGCTGTTGAATGAATGTTTTGTTCTATTTAATGGAGACTATATTGCCTAACTTGTACTGTTCATAGCATAATATCTGCTGCTTTCCCTTGTTAATCCTCTAAACCTAATCTTCCTCTACATACTTGTTCCAGCCTCATCTAACCATAGCCTCTCTCTGCTACTGTGTTTTGTTACACCCTCCCTTCTCTAAACATCCCTTACCTGCTACCATTCCCCTCTACATCTGTAATATTAACTAAGTCAGTGTTGTCTCCCTCTCCTCTACAGTAATCCATCCCGGGTGCTCCCTCCCTGTTTTAAATGCAAAAGGAATACCTCCGGTCATCATCTGAAGACACCCTGAATTGGCCAGTTTGTCTGGTACTTAGAAAAATTCTACTGAGAAGATCCCTCAACAAGATTGTGTAAATGTGTGTTGCTTAACACTAATTAAATGTAGACTTGATGTACTATATATAGAGTTAGTCTGTCCTCCCGTGTGTGCATTCTAGCAGCCTAGCACAGACCGATTGCCCTCTCCCCTTCCTGTTATCACTACCCTAGAATATAGTAAAACCTAAGACTGGTCCAACTATCCCTGCCATTTGCTATCTCCTTCTACCATTAGGTGGCAGCATCTACCAATATAAATCCTAGATATTCTTTATAATCTCAACAAGTTTTATTTTTTCACAGACAGTTGGTCATGAGTTAATATCCTTAGACTGTAAATATTTTCTCCCCCCCCCATTCTAAATCACCCTCGGTAAAGGCAGCCTTCATTTTCTGTCTGGAAATATTTAGCTCATACCTTCCAACTACAGCCTTTAAACTGCTCTTCGCTGATACTTTTTCTGCCATACTCACCTCTAGTGTTCTTTCCTGCACTGTTCGCCCTATGGACTCACGCTGCTCCCCTACCCTGTCCCCAATTCCCACCCGCCCCTGTACTCCTAGCTTTATTCCTATCTTATACCCACCCTTTCAGCCTAATTACCCAATACCAGCTCACCCCTCATTACTCCTCCCACCTATAGCCATCCTTCATAAACTCTGCAATATGTACTCCACCCAATAATTATAGTCTCCTCCTCTTTCCTTAAATCTCTAGAATACCCCATCACTTTTTAAACCCTTTATTCTTCATAGCCTTCTCTATTTTCCTAACCACTCATACCACTCTCTCTTTGCTCCAACATGCTCTCCTCAAGTTATCACACCCTCCAGTCCCCCAGCCTCCTCTTTGTGTTCCTAATTCCCTTATACTATGCTACCTCATATTCCACCTATGCTTGCCCAATACCACCTACAAAGACAACTACCCTACAAACCCACCTTATCCATCACTCTTACTCCCATTTCCACTCTATCTCCTCTTCTCTCATTCAGCCCAACCCTCTGCACCTATTTCACCCTAAACTCTTCTCCTCTAAAGTCAAGACACTGTCACCTGCTCCAATCTACAATCTGCCAAAATTCATGCCTGACAGACCAGTATGGCTAAAGGATATCTCCTTCAAAAACCTAGTCCAAGCTGGTGATATCCATCCTAACCCTGGTCCTACATCCTTTATTAACAACACTCATCCCTTACCCTCTTCCTCCTATCTCAACACCCTAAATATTTTTACAATTAATGCACAAAGCCTAAACAACAAAGTACACCAATTTCAAGCTTGGTTAAGCTATAGCCAACAAGATATATTAGCCATCTCTGAAACCTGGCTCAAGCCCTTTATCTCCAACTCTGAGATTCTGCCCCCAGGATTTCATTGTCTCAGAAATGACCGACTAAATAAAAAACGTGGAGGCACTGCCCTATTCTACTCCAACCTTCTTACCTTAATTCCCCTCCAAATTCCAATTCCTCAATTCCAGAACACTGGACTAAGTGCTGGAATTCTAAAACTAAATAAACATAAAAATATCTGTATCATTGCCCTATATATCTCACCTGGTAACAATATCTCTACACTCGTAAATATTCTCCTATGGGCCTCCACATAAATTAACTATGAAACTTATATCCTTGGTGATGTGAATATTGACTGGAATAAAATTAATTGCCCCTCTCCCTCCCTATCCATTAACCTCTATAACTTCACTCAAATAATCCTCTCCATCACTCAACCTAACAAAATAAACCCTCCCGGATCCACTATAGATTGGATCCTAGTCTCAGATCCAAATAAAATAACCAGTTCTGGCACAATTCCTGATACCTTTAGCGACCACCTTCCAGTCTTTATGCATTGCGCAACTAGTTCCTCCCCACACCAGCATCAATACATTCAAAGTCGTAACCTCAGTAGCTTCAACCCAACTACTTTCTCAAATACTTTCCAGCAAATGAACTGGCCAATTCTAACCATCCTCCCTCTTGACAAGGCTATAAAATACATCAACTCTGTCTTCCTTGATACTTTAAACTCACTAGCCCCACTAAGAAACAAAAGGATAAAACTAAAACTGCTCCTTGGCTATCCAAAGAGACAAAACAGATTATGCACCACAGAGACAAACTATGAAAGCTTTACCAAAACAATAAACTGGCCAATATCTTGCTCCAATATAAACATCTCTGCAACTGTGCAAAACGACTAATCACCAAAGACAAAAAATCCTTCTATATCAAACTTCAGTCCAATAACAATAAAACTCCCCAGAAATTCTGGAACTCAATAAACTCACTCCTCAATCCAGGCTCCAAGAATAATCCCTGTCCTGACCCAAGTAAATCTGACTTCGAACTAGGCTTTGAATTTAACTCATTTTTCATAGAAACTATTACTGTCCTCACCAAGACATTTCCCAATAATAACCCTACTGCTCTACACTCTCCCCTTCTAACTCACCTCATCTGTTTGAACTCAAACCCATCTCCACTAACTTTATAAAAAATTGTTTGTCCAAACTTAAACCTTGCTCTACCGCTCGACAATATTCCCTCTTCCTTCCTAAAATGTGCTGCTGATGGCATTGCTCTCCCAATCAGCATCATTATTAACTGATCCAAAAAGAATCAAACATCCCCAAACTCTGGTGCTCAGCTTATATTCTTCCTCTTCATAAATGAGGCAAAAATACCAGCATCTCAAACTTTCGCCCCATTGCTTTGCTCTCACCAATCTCCAAAATCCTAGAAAAATGCATCCACCTCCAACTTATGCCTTTCCTGACCCAAAACAATCTTCTCACTCCTACCCAGCATGGCTTCTGTCCAGGCCATAGCACAATAACTCCTCTACTCTCTTTCCTAGAAACTGTCAATCATGCCTGAGATTCAGGACACTTAGTTTCTACTGTTTTACTCGATCTATCTAACGCCTTTGATACTGTTTCCCACAAGCACCTTCTCTGTCATCTCTCAAACCTTAATCTCTCTCATAATGCTTTATCCTGGTCCTCCAGCTATCTATCAGACAGTCAAATGGAAGAACTCCATCTCTTCCTTCCTACCTACCCCAACTGGTGTGCCACAGGGATCCATCCTTGGACCAATGCTTTTTAACATCTTCATCAATAACTTTCACACTGCTATTCCTGATGCTAAAATCATTAAATACGCAGATGATTCAACCATAGTTTGCTCTACCTCAAACCTCTCTGAATTGCTGACTAAAACCCAAACTGCCTTCTCAACAACTGAAAAATGGATGTGCCAAAACCACCTCTCTCTCAATGCAAATAAATCAAAGATTCTACTATTTCCTCCCACAAAGACCCTCTCCTACAATAAAAACAACTTCAAAGTTTATAGTCAAACCAACTCACCTATAGAAGTGGTCAACTCTGCCAAACTACTTGGCATTACAATAGATTAACACCTCAAGTTTGATATTCATATTCAACAAAATATTAAGAAAACCCACCAAAAACTAGGTATGCTGTATAGGAATAATCACTTTCGCTCCAACTCTACCAGGCAAACTCTGGCCTCGACTTATCCTCTTCCTTCCTTATTATATGGATCCCCTCTCCTAACCAGCCTGTCCTCCTCTATCATTTCTAAACTAGAAAACTGCTACAACAAAATCTCTAAATTTGCCTCTAAATCTAAAAATACCACCCATCACTGCCTAATCCTACAATCCATGAATTGGCTTGAACTCCCAAACTACCTAGACTATCTCCAACTCACTACTGCATATAGACTCATATTTCACCCAACTAAATGTCCCTTTCTAACTAACATCCTTCCCCCTTATACATCCAACAGAGCTCTCAGATCTGAAAATCAGAACTTAATTACTATCCATAAACCTAAATGTCCTGCTGGCCAACTTCTCCTATCTTTCTCACTAGGCAAAAAATGGAATTCCCTTCCCTCCACACTAAGAGCCATGCTGAACTCAGAAAACTTCAAAACCCAGCTATTTAAACACCTGTCCACTAAATGGAAATATACCTGCCTTCACCCAACCTAATCAAAGGGGGTTCTCTCTCTGGTTCCCAAGCTCTGCAACTCTCATACTTATCTTCCTATGAGCCTATCTAAGGTATCAACAATTTCTATAGCTTCTCTCTAAGCTCTCAACAGCTCCTACAGTTACCCTCACATAGCTCAACCTTGTAAATATTGTAACTAGCATTCTACTGTTGATGTGTGTATGTAAAGCGTATTTACATTTTCTTAAAAGGTTTGTATGTAAACTGTTTCCGCACCTAACACATATCTGTTTTCCTCAAATGAAACTGTATGATCCCTACTTTCAAGCTTAATGAATTTGTTAACTATGCATGATATTGACTGCATTTATGAGTAACTCTTCTACTAATATATATATTTTTTTCAAATATATTTTTATTGAGTTTTTCAAACTTTTCAAACATACAAAGGGAAAACTGTAAGTCATTGCGGGAAGCAGTAAAGTATAGGTATATATGTAACAGTTAGTGCAAAAACTATGCATTTAGAACACAGCAGTTATCTTACAGGGAAGCTTATATCTTAGAGACCAATATAAGCAGTAAAGACCCCCAATAACCTATTACAGTCAAAGTCTAGTGATACAAATGGAAAGTGGCTTGGAAGGAAGAATATATGAATGTCTTAAGAAGAAAGAAAAGCAGTAAGGAGGGTATAACCATAAAAAACAACTATTTACACCATGTACTTCTATTTATACCATATTTACAACATATTTACACCATGGATGCCAGAGGATAACAAACTGATATAACAAAATATTCTGTAAAATCAAAAGTTGCCGTGTGATGGTAACAATGTCTAATGTTTATAGGGCCAGAAATTATACTGATGGAGGTTTTCCCGGAATGTAGTATTAGAGACCCACATTTTGGAAGATTATTTAGTTTGGATTAGGTCAAAAAGTCATCTGCATAATATATTTAATATTAACTATCAGTTATATCTAAATTGTATAATGCATCTTGGAGCTTTTCTCCCCGGGCCTCCACTGAAAATGGGTCAGTTCTGCCCAGTGGACTTCCCCGGTAATCAAGCTGCAAATAAATAAATAAATAAATAGATATCTCCATTTGCTGCAGGTGCTTTGTATGGTACATGTCAAATGGGGTGCAATACTCAGTTATGGGCTAAATTAGTACAAGTATAGAGCGGTTATAACCTCTGTTACTCTTGAGGTGATGCCTTTACTAATCAAGTGTGCTATGTGGAAAGCTTTCCTTACTATGGGAGACACATGGTGGTCGAAGTTAAGGTCAGAGTCAACTTGTGATCCCAGGTTCCTTACCATTTCGTGGGTACTTAGGGTATTGTTGTTGATTTGACAGTGTTTGTGCCAAAGGGAATGATGATGCATTTCTTTGCATTCAGTTTGAGACTGTGACTAAGACATCAGGTGTTGGTGTGTGTAAGACCTTCCTGGAGTATGCTGACATCATTTGGGGATTCAATAATTGCACCAAGTTTGCAGTTGTCTGCAAATTTGGTCAGGCACAACCTCTTAGTTTTGACCTGAACTACTAAGAAGTATATCCCAAACAGCAGGGGGCACAGCACTATCCCTTGTGGCACCCTGCTGTGATGGGTCTGCTAGTTGATGTGAAGTCACCTACTTTGATAGTGTGTTTCCTGTTTGTGAGCCAGTTGGCAGCCCATCTTACAACAAAGGGGTTAACATTCAGTTTGCTAAGTTTATCAGTAATGCCTGAGTGTGGGATCGAAAGCCTTTACCAATTTGAGGTATGCTGTGTGCACACATTTGCCCTCGTCAATGACCCTGGTCATATTTTCAAAGAAATCTACCAGCTTTGACAGGATCTGTCCTTGATGAATCTGAATTGGGTAGGATCAGGGATGGAAGGTCAGCTATGTCTTATTTATGAGGTCCATAATGATATGTTCCATGGCTTTACAGATGAGGTGTTCAGGCTTATGGGTCTGTAATTCCCCAGGCCTTTTGCACCACCTTTGTGGAAGGGAATAACTGTTGCTGTTCTCCATTCTGCAGGAACAAGGCTTGTGGTTAGGCTATGATCGAAAAGGGTGCTTAATGGTGATGCTAGTTCATGTTTTAGCTTCTTTAGAAGACAGCCTGTGATGCATTCTGGTTCCATAGATGCTGTGTTTTTTGCCTTGGAAAAGGCTTTGATGACCTGCTCTTCAGATTTGTAGGGTAGGGGGGTAGGTTTGGGGGAAGGTTTGTATTAAGTTTGGAGGGGATAAGGGAGTGAAATTTTGGCCAAACCTATCCGCTAACAGGTTTGATATCTCTGAGGGGTCAGTGTGTGTGTGATACAGTTGGTCACCAGTTCTGCACATGCTTATGTCTACGTAGGTAGCTGTAAAAAGGCCTTATGGTTATCCTTGGTTGAGTTTGCTAAGGTTTTCTCATAGAAGCATCGAGGATTTGACAAGTTGTCTTATTTGCCTTTAGGCTGAGGATGGTTCTTTTCCATTACTGGGGCCTCATCTTTGTTTTCTTGGACAACAACTTTTTGCATTTATTGTAAGGTTTGTTGATGATGGATGTCCAGCATGGTGGCTTGTTTTTACTTGGGGCTCTGGCTTTGATTTTTTCTGGTACAGCCGAGTCTATAAACTTATGCAGGTGATTGCACAAGGCTTTAGTGTAAGCTTTGGTGTAGCTAACACCTCCAGCTGGGGTTGGGACTTTGAATGCATTTATACCTTCACCTAGGAGGGTAAAGTTTGCCTTGTTGAAGCTTTTTAGCATGATTTCACCCTTTGTGAGTTTTGGTGTCAGTGCCAGCTCAAAGTTGACTGAGTAGTGGTCAGATTTAACTAATGAGGGTCCGACAGTTTCAGCAGTGAATCTGTTAGACATGTTAATGAGGACCAGATCTAGTGTATTTGTTCCTCTTTTTGGGGTATGAACAATTTGTTCCAGGGCATTTACGTTAACAAAGTCGAGGAATTTTTGCACTAGTGAGTTAGGGCTAGCATAAGTTTCCCAGCTGATGGTGGGATAATTGAAATCTCCCATAACCAGAGTGTTTGGTAACATTTGGATTGTCTCCAATTTGGTCAAGTAAGTTTTGTGCGAGTCATGAACCATGGAGGGGGATCTATAACTGGCTATGACTTGAATGGGGGTCTTACCCACCACAGCCTGAACTTGGAGTAACTCCATGGAGTTGTCCAGTCTAACTAGACAGGAGTTGAATTTATTTCTAATATAGATAGAAACACCACCTCCTTTGGTGCTCACACATTCATTTTTCAGTCTGAAGGTGTGGAAGGCATTGTAGCATTGCAAGGCTGGAGTACACTCTGAGGCCTTGAACCAGGTTTCTGTGAATACACAGACATCTACATCTTCCAGTGATAGAAGTGCTTCCAGAGTGTGCAGTTTTTGGTTTAAGCTCCTAGTGTTTAACATAATGACCCTTATTTTGTTATGATGGGCAAATTTCACATCGGTAAGTTCATCTTCGAGACATTGCCTAAAAAGGCACTATGGAGGAGGCAAAAGCCTTTGCCAGCAGCCAAAAACCTAGACATGCCAGGTTCAGACCCTCTCTAGCAAAGCAGCTAGATTTGTTGACCATGGCTTCCCAAGCTGACAGGAAATGGATTCCCTTTGAATGACACCAAAAACTAAGCCAATTATTGAAATTAATCACTTTTTGTTTATACAGTGGCATCATTCTAGGTGAGGGTAGTATGCTACTCAAGGCTAGGGACATGCCTGCCTGGGACACGTACTGAGAGTGTTCAATTATGTTTCTCTCTTAGTGTAGTCCAGTGAGGTACATCTCAGGTTGTTCACTCCAACATGAACTATGACAGAGTCAAAGTGGTACTTGTTGCTGAGAGATCTGAATGAATGTGTGATTTGATGAATCCTGGTGCCAGACAGGCAGCTTACCGTGATTTCTCCTTGTCCAACCTGGTAAGTGGGATATCCATGTGGCTCATTTCTGAGTCTTCAATGACAAGAAGATTTGTTTTTTGAGTGTTATGGCTTACAGGCTTGGTATGTGAGACACCGGTGTTACTATGTGTCATGGGTGCTGTGGGAACTGTGTTAGTTGTAGCAGTCTTGTGTTTTGGAGGTCTATGTTGTTTTAGTAGTTTTTTCAGAGAATCTCCATGTATGTTAATTTTTGTGTCTGATGTGTACTGTGTATATGAGTAGTGATACTATGTGCATGAGTAGTAGTGAGTGGGTTGACAATCTCTTTGGTGTTACTGTTTTGAGTGTGAGAGAGCATGGATTCAAGATTCTTGGTATAGATACATCTCTCGCACTCTCTACTAGAGTGAGTTATCAGTAGAGGGTTATTGGTGTATGTGAGACAATTGCTGTACTGCTCAAGAGATCCAAGTCAACAAGGTTGGCAGGAGAAACAAGGGTAGTCCAGCTGTCCATAATACTAGGTTAAACAAATGTTATCACAAAGGGGGGGGGGGGTCAGGATCAACCAAGGAGGAGCTCAGCAGATGGATATTTATTTATTTTATTTATTTTACATTTGTTGACCAGGTTAGTCCGACTGAGCTAAGTAGCTCTTTTTCAGCGGAGGCCCGGGGAGAACAGCTCCACAGTTTTAGAATTTTAGTGTTAACAATGTCAGCGGGTTACAATATATACATACAATGAAATTTTTTTTATCAGAAAAAAATAATAATGGAGAAAAAACATAATAAGCATACATAAGAGAAATTATTCGATACAAACATTTCCAATAAGCAGTGCAGAGAGTTCACAGTGTCTGTAGTTATTTCATGAGTTATGTGACATTAGAGATGGAGATAAGAGCTGGAGAAGAACAGGGATACTTTGATGAGGTTTACAGGTTAAAAAGGTTTGAAGTTTTGGTGATTATATATGAATGAATGGGCCAGATCAGGGAGGATGAGTGCAGAGGCAGGACCAGTGAGTTCAGAGGTACTTTCTAGTAGCAGTTTTGAATTGATTTGGATATTTGAGGGACCTGATTTATAATGGTAATTTTTTCAGTGATATGGTAGGATTGTAGCTGTAGAGGTTGCAGCCGATTTTAGTGATAGGTTTGTATATTTGTAGTAGGTTAAGGTCAGAGCTATGTAGGGACCTAGTGGGGGAATATTGAAAGATGAGGGGAGATAGGCTAGGGCAGAAGGATTTCAGGTATACTACAGAGTGAATTATCTGCCGGATAATATTTCTGCCGGATTTTATTTATTTATTTTTGCTGGTGGTTTAATAGGTTACAGCTCATTAGCAGTATTTCTTTGACCAAGAAAGTACTAAGGATGAGGGCTACTCTAATGTGATACAGCTGTATCTAAGGGGAAAAGTTGTTGAATTTATCTGTCCAGCTATGGTGCACAGTTGCGAGGCAGTGCGTGGTGTTGTGAGATGTGCAAACAAGCAGAAACCTGCTCAAATGCAGGGCTTAAATACCGGAAGCTAAAACTTACAAAAAAAAATTAAAAAGGTTGGAAGGACCAGTGAGGATGCTCACTCCAATCCCTAGGCCAACCACCCTTTGCCAGACAGGTTCAGATCAGCACACTTCTCTCACTAGAGTGCAAAAGGGCTCCTTCCGATAAAAGATGGCCTGGAAAATGTGCTCAGAACAAACATCCATTACAAACAGACCCAGATGCATCAAACCTGTATCTGAACTATGCTACATTTATTAGCTACCTTAGTTTTGATGGAAAACACTAGAGAATGTTTAACACAGCAGAAAAATAGCTGCAAGACACTTCTTCTTCTTCTTTCTGCTTTTCCCAGTTAGGGGTCGCTACAGTGGAACTCCGGTCTGCTAATGGCTGGCAATAGATTTTTACGGCGCCGAGATGCCAGCCCGACACCCAACTTTCAATGAAGGCATGCCCATTCAAAAGCATTTAAAACAGCAGTAAATCAGCAAGGAGACTCTAAAGAATGTTTTAAACAGTTAACAAATCAGTTATTTTAACACTGCTTGCTGGGAAAACTAGAACAAGCAGAGCAGATTGCTTTGCAACAGTAAAAAGTACCAGCAAATACTTAACAAACAGTGAAAATAGGAAAAAGAGCTTTGCAAACAGTGAAATCAAGGAGCCGGACAGACTGCGATTGCATCACTCAGTTGGATAGTCTGCAATTGCATCACTGCTGCACACATCCAGTAATTTATGTTGAGTGTTGTACCTAGATCAGGGATAAGTGCGCAATCATGGCAGCGTTTGTGAATTCCTGTCGTCTTTTCGTATTATGGGTATGTACATTTCAGATGTAATGACATTTTTAGATGCTGTTTGGGCTGAGATCTCAGGTGAGCTTGAAAGATCTCACAACTACAGGATGTCCACCGTGCATCAGGGAGACCATTCAGTCAGCCCATACCTCCACAGGGTCCTTTGACATAGTCTCACCTACAGAAGTGTTGCAGACAGTGTCACTGTGTTATTGGACAATATCGTGTACATGATGCCATTTTGCCAGGTATAGGCTACCTGACAGAATCAGACATTTGCTGTATTGTTGTGCTGATACTACCACCAGAACTTGGAAAAGCATGAACACATGATACATTTGTCAGCACTCAGACATATGCCTGCACCTCTGCTAGTGACACAAATGGTGGTAGACAGCAGACTACCTGTATAGCACCTGGTGACATGCATACCTTAATGTAAGTGTCTTTGCAATTGTAGCACAGTAATATCTGAAAGATCTGAAAGACAGATATGCAGAAAGTCTTTAGTGAAACAGTCACATCACACATAGAGTGCACTGTACCATATGGATGCACAGCAGGTAATAGTTAAACTTACTTATCCCTTACATAACTTTGGGTGGTGGTTGCCAGTCTATCTCTCACATTCATGCCACCCTGAATATTTGATTCACCCTCCTCAAAGAAGGACATTAGGTACTCCTTCATTTCTTAACTGTTTTTTGTATTGGTGGTCCAGTCCCCTTTGTGGGCATGTCTTTGTCAGTGCCCTGTGCCCTTACCTTTGAAGACAGCTTTATATCAGTTACCCTTCACTGTACCTGTTACATAGATATTATGGCTGCTCATAGCATTCATGTCCTGCACCATTCTGTGTCACATCTGCTCCT
>NC_056725.1:478656222-478673722 GCF_019279795.1 Protopterus annectens | reverse complement strand
CTTCTTATTTATATATTGTAAGTCCTCTCTCCCCACCGATAATGCCTTATACCTATTTTGGTGTGTTTTCCTCTGTTTGCCGTTCTCTCCTATCCCGCTTCTCTGTTTCCTTCTTCTCTCCTTATTTGTGTGATAAACTGGGTTGACATTTTCCTGGGCTAGCTCTCATTGGGTTATCTATGCAGCACTTTATTGCATACATGAACTCTGTCATCCTAGCCTGGATTGCTGATGATGTCAGGCACATCAGTCACACAACCTTCTGTAAAGCTATTCATCCACTGACCCTGCCTAGCACTGCTGTTTCCTACAATGCAGTAACTCTTATGTTACTATGCAGTCTTTTCTTCAGTATGTTGGAGCTGTGCTATCTCTGCTTCAGATGCGCTATGCTTTGAAACATCTTGAACTGCAAGCAGCGCAGGTATACTTATCACAGGCACAGCTTTACTGAATATTTTACATTAAGGAACTTGGCATCTGGTGCTGCTGTGGCTTATTATGTGTCATAATCCTGCTATCTTACCATGTCTGTAAGTAAGACTTTCAGTCTGCCATCTCTTGAAATACTTAATGTAGTACCATAACTGTTAAATCTTGTTACCCACTTTCTTCAGCAATGAGCTTCTGTTGTTGATGTTGCAGTCTATGTCAAATGATGACTGGCTAGAGTCAGTACAGGTATCCTTCTAATTACATATTTGCTGCAAATTTATAGTGCTTCTTTTTTTAATTGTGCCTTCTATTCATGGATACTCTGTTTTTATGACAGCCTTTTTTGAAAACATATGGAAAAGCCACTTGTTTCAGTTTTCTGTAGTAAGAAAAAATGTCAATAAATGTTTCCCAGAGTAAAATATTTTCTCAGCAAACACGACAATTATATCATCCATTTTCATGCTATTATGTAAAGGGACTTGTAAGCAGACTAAATAGTAATTGTGCATCAACCTGAGATGGCCAAGCAAAATTCATACATGCACACACACAGTATACAGAGAATGAACTCACCCTCATATATATAGAGTAGGCTTTTGGTGAGAAAAAATAATACATCTCAAGCTGGGGAAGGTTAAAAACGTGTCTATATCAGCTTGTCGAGTAGTCTATTCAGCAAATGATTATTCTTCAAACCCACTTAAGCAAAAACTAATTTTAGCAAATGATCTTTTCAGCAAATTTGTTTGTGTGAAAAGGAAATAGTTTGCCATCATTTGAAATGTGCCCCTTTCCTCACTGTAGTGCAATCTTAGACTTGGTATATTTAGTTGGGGGGGGGTGTGGGTGGCAATGTCCCCCACTTTGCTGAGTTTTAAATTGTGTAGTGTTTGTTAAGGTCTGTAGCTGACCCACTAGTTTTTTTTCCCAGCAACAAAAATCACTGAAATGATCGTTCGCTAAAATGAGATTTTGCCTAAGTGGGTTTGATGAATAGTCATTCGCTGAACAGACTATTGAACAAAGTGATACAGACCCATTAATAACACAATGAAAGTTTTAGAGGCCGCAGAAAAATGTGACAAACCACAATTTCTGACATCTAGCTGTCAAAAGTTGGTTGTTTTATTTTCAGACTTAACTATGAATTCCTAAAAAGAGCACAAACAAAACACATCTGTTGAAGGCTTAGTAGTGACTGTGATTCATTTCTGAATAAGGGTACTTCCTGGTTATTCCTTCCTGGCTCTCATTTTAGTTGAAGTCTGAATCACATTCATGCTTTCCAGCAGCAAGAAGCTTACAATGCCTTTTAATGTTAATAACAAGTTCTAGACCTACAGGTAGACTTTCCAGAAACAGCAACCCCAGAAGACTGATTGGCAATCAGATTAAAAGTCAGACAAAGTATGGGACTCAGGCTGTTGGATTACTTTTCTTTGTATTTTCCAAACCTTTTAACAGTTTCTTAGGATAAATGAGTAGGTAGGTACAACAACAACAGCACTTTCATCAGATATTTCACGTGAAAATTTCGGGGTGGCTGTTGAGCACCTGGGGTTATAGACAACTATCTTTCAATAATGTTTCAAACATTTTATCAGTAAGTGCTTTTTACAGTGATAATGCATTCATAGTCTGTTCCATAAATAGTGTAATATATTATAATGCTCGCAAACCCCAAATTATATTTTATAAACTTTCCGAAACAATTTTTTTATACTTTGAAAAGTGTACATTTTAGACATATATTGTTAAAAGATTTTTATTAGCCAGACATAAGCTTCTAAATTACAATAAGAAATTCCTCTATAAATGAATGTTTATTGAGATATGAAAACATATGCTTAATTGTATAAGTAGCAAAACAAATAATACTGGATATTTCTCAATATGTGCAACTTAAAGTGCAAATATCAAATACAGTTTTTTTCAATAACATCTAAGGCTCCACTCAATATCATGCAACAGTTTGTAAGTCACTCAATTTTTGAATTAAGTACCTATGGAAATATTGCTTATTTTCATAGTTACTAACAGACAACTAGCAATATTTTCTGTATAGTGTGATATAAACTGGCATTTAAAGTGAACTGCCCGTCTTCAACATTGGTGTTTCACATCACCGACCTCAATAATGTGTAGGTTTCTCAGTTATGAAAATATGAACATAAATATGAAAATATGAACAATAAAAGGAAAGATTGATTTGTCCACTGCAGGCATCCTAGACTAACAATCTTAATGTCATTTTGTTAATAACTCTGCACTTTCTAATATTGCCTATTATTAGCAATCAAGTAACTTACTTAAAAAAGACATTCCCCAAAAAATTCTTAATGCCATAAGGAAGTGTGGGTGTGAACTATATAAAAAGACATTTTAGCTTTGAGTGAGGAGAAGAAGCTGGTCCAAAGTTTTGCTGTACTGCTTTATCAGGAAGGAGAAACAGGTGCAGGTGTGTGTGTTAAGATATTGGGAAAGAGGCAGAAGTGGAAGAGTTTGTGTGTGTTGAGATATCAGGAAAAAGGCAGAGATGTTTATGTATGTTTGCGTGTTTGTGTGTGTGTGTATGTGTGTGTGTGTGTGTGTGTGTGTGTGTGTGTGTGTGTGTGTGTGTGCGTGTGGGCATGTGTGCGCGTGTGTGCGCGTGTGTGTGTGTGTGTGTGTGTGTGTGTGTGTGTGTGTGTGTGTGTGTGTGTGTGTGTGTGTGTGCATGTGTGTGTGTGTGCGTGTGTGTGTGTGTGCGTGTGTGTGTATGTGCACATGCATGAGTTTGTATGATGGGGGATCTGTCAAATTCTCTGTTAAGAGAAATCATTCACACAGTCTCAATCACAGAATCTAATTCATTGCCACACAGGAATCCCAAATTAGTACTAACATCTTCTAGACTGAAATAGGCCCGCCATGACTCTGTTCATCTTGGCATTGGGAAAGTACAGCAATTTTCTGCTTGGCAGGAATATCATACCCACATGAACAGATTGGTCAGATCTGTAATCTATTCAAACTGGGATATGAAAATACCTTTTCTTTGGAAGAAAAAACACTGGTACTGTGTCATCTGAGTATTTACGCTATTTGGTATTACATCACAACACTTTGGAGCATTTAATTCTAATAATATGAGCCATTTGACTTTGGTCCCTCAGGTTAAGTTTAGTAATTCATGGTACAAGGCTTACAAAGTGAAACATTCAGACCTTTAATCTGAGAATATTTGTTTGATAACTTACAAGCAACAAGCACAGAAGTGGAAATAATCAGAACTTACTTTTTATGAGGGTACATATAATCTGTGAGAACATTGTTTATAAAAAAAATACTGTTAAACTGTTATGTATGTTGACTGCAACAAATAACATTTATAGAATTACTGCATATGACAGATTGCTAGACATTAAGTCACTTTAAAAAGTAACGATTACTTAAAAGCTGATCAGATAATATGCTACCATCCTCAATAAATGGATTGATTGTACATAAAATGTGATAGAAATGAAAATGTAAAATATGTTCTTTTCCAGCTGTTTCTCAGTAGGTGGCACATACTTAAACACGGAATGTTGTTTATAATACTTTATGGCATAAATTACAAAATACGTTCTGAAATGTAGGAAGAACACATCACAGCATGTTTTCATTTTCATATGTCATTCATTACTTAATAGCAGGTTGCATCATGGGTGTCTACTGTGTAAAATAAGCTTTGTACCATGCAGTGAGATTAATGCTTTATTTTTGTTCGCGACTGAGGCCTTACTTAATGCAATATTTTGCTTATCTTAGTAATACAAAACAGAAATTCTGTCACTTTATATGTATATCTATACTTAATGTACATATGAATACACACTGCTGGATTTAATAGAATTAATTTCTATACTTATAGACACTGTCTGCTTAACAAAAGAAAAGAAAACATTTTGCTCACACCATGCTATATTTGAATGGCTTTATGAATAAGCAAACATTTGCTATTACAGATAAGTCTGACAATAAAATATTAAGTAATAAAAACATCAGCTATTTGTACATCTTAAGCCAAAGGGTGGACTCGAAAATGTTGATGAACTGTGGTAAACTCAAACAATTCCAGAACATACCATGAGAATAATGTAAGTGAACAACCGTCTGTGGGAAAATGTCAGCGGGACTAATTCAATCATTACAGGCAGTTACTGGCACAAGATGATTTTATGCCTCCTTCTAGAAAGATGAGAGAAAAAAATGAAATGATATTTGATTAAAACATGAAAACAAGCAGAGGTGTGCTTGGCAAATCTCACTGCCGGTAGATAATGTAGGTGTCTGACAGCAGTAAATGCAATAAACAACAGAGCATTTTGATGAGTCATACTTGTGTTTTGTTTCTTACAAACACCATTCAGCCAACAGATGTTCAGACAACTCTAAAATGATTATGCATCTGGTTATATAAATGGGATACAGAAAGAAACAAAAACAGCATGTGTTTAGGGTAGAACTTGTTTAACATAATGCTCAGATGTGTGCATTGCCATTTTCTGGACAATGTATCTCCTGCCATGTCACCACTGCATGTTAGGTCAGCTTTACTTCCTAATTTGTTAACAATAACAAAAAAAAAAAGTGGCTGCTTTTAGAAGGAGTCAACTCAATGTCATAGAGTGATAAAACCATGACTGTGTCCCAGGTGCCCTGGATTTGAATGTTGGTCTGAGCACTGGAGGATCCAGCTGGGAAAATGTGACTTAAAGAGCCAAAGCCTGCTCCTGCATCCTCACAGAGGCAATGTGATGCATTGTCACTAATTGAAGAAAGCTGTCTCATAGACATCAGGGTAAAGGGGTCATATGTAAGAGAAGCAGTCCTTGAAATGCAGTGTGTAAGCACTGTTGCCCGAAATTGATTCATACACAATAGGATGTGAGTGTCAAAGGACTAGCTTGGCATATATCAGCCAGCACAATTACTGGAGTAGGGCTTAAACAGTAACAGAAGCACTGATTGCTGCTTAAATACTGAACATCTTAAAAACCAGTTGTCACCTATGGGGAACAGATCAGCCATTACAGTCAGTGGAGGGCTAATGGTTAGCATGCAGCAGGGGAAAAAAGATAGAAAAAAATAGGAGGGGACTATGGTGTTATCATTATCAGTACATGTTTTAAAAGAGAACTTAGTAGAAACAAATAAAAAAGAAGTCTGCCTCCCTCTCCTCCCTTGTAAATTGTCCTATTGTATGACCAGCACAACTTCTACAAGTCCGGACATGTTATAAAGCATAGTGTACCTTATCCATCTTTTAACTGAATTCATCCCAAAATGGATTAAATGTATGACTCATTTTTAGTAGGACATCTATGTTCTTTATTACTTCTGAATGTATACTCTTCCGTGGCCTCAGTACAATGACAGATATCTCTTTTGGATACTGTTTGTCCTTGGATCTCCTTACGAAACTCCATATTGCTTGGCAATCAATAAGAGTCATCTCAAAATTATTCTCTTCACCAACTATCTTCTTCTTTTTCAATAGTGCTAAACAATTGTCAGGATTTATGAAGATTACTGAAATTTGTTTTAATACCTTTACAGCTGCATTAACAAAATGTCTTATGAGTCATCTAAACCAAATCAGTGGTATTTGCCTTTTCCCTCTTCCTTATTTCTCTGTACCACTGATCCTTGTGGAACTCCAAGTATGCTTTACTATCACTTATAAATATTTTGCAATTCTTCTAGATTTAGCATTTGTTTTTTGCATGTGGAAATGAGTCAACTGTCAAAAGTCCTACCCCAGCTTATTCCATAGCTCTCAACCGTCCATCTCCAAAATGAGGAACACTAGCCCTCATAATGTGGAACAAATGGGCAAAATGTGGAACACATACTAATGGCTTACTAACAATTTCAACTAGGAAGGTCATAGGATGGTTAAATATGCTGGTTTTACTTATAAAGAATATCTTTTAATGAATTAATATGATTAATTTCTATTTACCATGGATTTCACTTAAAACAATCCTAACACTGAATATGTGACAGACTCTTTGAATGTGGAACTTTCAGGAACTTGGAGGAACATGAACTTTTTAAGACCCTAAATGAGGTACATTCCTCATAATGAGGTACACTTGAGAGGTATGCAGCTTAAGCATTTGGACATGGTAATTATTAACCACAGATCAGATATTCCCAATCTACTGAAAAAAATAAAATGTATCACAGTGTGGATGTACCATGCTAAACTTCACCTTATGTAGACCAAAAATTACCTCTAGTACAGAAAACCTTCAGAAAATGCAGTTATCTGTCTAGTAGATAACAAATTTCATCATTTTCTGGTATGAAATAAAACACCCTTCATGTGACAGAAAACCACTTTTTACTTAACACAAATGTTTAAAATCTTTTCCATCAAAGCTTTTGCCCTCACTTACAAATATACTCACAATAATCCTCCAGATTCTCAAAAGCTTGCACAGAGTGCAAGACTAAAGCAGGAGCTCACGCAGGCAATATGTCTGCTGTGCGTTCCAGGAACAGCCTGCAGGGGCGTGTATGAGCGCTCCTGCACTAATCTTGCACGGACTAAGCCCTGGTATGCAAATCACCCCATTTGCAGGTGAAATCCATGCAAATGAGGTGATTTTGTAATCCAGGAAGCTTGCAACCGTCCGTGCAAGACTATTGCTATCTGCAGAAATGTACTTGGTTAGTAACCGAAACAGAGCTATGACAGCCAAATAAAGGCTGCATATCATTGAGGAAGCATGCCAATGGCCAAATATAAGACCATTAACATTGTAAACAATACAAAAAATAAAATAAATCAACTTTTATTTTTTTTTAGCCAATCTCAGCTGTTTAAGCAAAGGGCAGCAGTGCACAAATGGGATCAGGGGAAAATAAGAAAATAAACCTAAAATAAGCTTTCAAACAAAAATCAGTATTCTGCCATGCAAGTCAATGGCAGACAGAAGACAACTTGGCCAGTCAGTAGTGGTTGCTAAGGGGGAAGGCTCAGTGTGACACATGTAACTATACATTAGCAGGCAATTCTATGCAAATGAGGGTAAGGATAGTGAATCCCAGTTTCCCCCAGCATGTGAGTCAGGTCCCAACAGTGTAAGACTATGAATAGCTGGGTGCAAGCCTAGAAGGTAGGTGACATCATGGGGGGTGTGTGTCAAACATACTGTAAGCGGATTGGAGCCTGGTGGCTTGGGTTTGCTACTAGCTTAGCACAGCTAAGCTAGGGTGTGTGTCTAAACCTGCCTAGCACTCTTTACAAAGTTGAAGCAGGTGCGCGCACCACTCACCGGGTTTTACAGGAAGAAAAAATAAGTTCAACCAGGAAATAGCAGTAGTGTGCAGATTTGAGCACTCTGTTTGTGCAGCGCGCACACTGGCTTAAACAGGGAGGTGATGGGAAGGGAAAACAGCAGTAGGAAGGTAATCAGGGAGAATTAGCGTAGCTGGCAGGTGAAATCTATCAAAATCAGCCAATTACACAGGCAGCAGACCAGCCCAGACCAGACTACTATAAAATAAGCAAACACCTTCCCTTCTGGTTTTTCCCACACTCTACACCAGCGGTGTATACAAGCGGGGAAAGTTTAACAAACAAACCTACAAAATGAGAAGGGCTGCAGCAGGCAACATAGAACAACATGTGCAAGTGGCTGAGGGTGGTGAGGATGTGAATGCTGTAGAACAACCCACAGTGAGGAGACGGAGAAGAGTGTACAGACCCAGGGTAACCTACCAGGGGCTAAATGAGCTGGAGATAGTGGAGTGCTATAGGGTGGACAGAGACCTCCAACAGCAAATTGTTGAGCTGTGCCGGCCACACCTGACACACCAAACTGACTAAGGGGAACCCATCCCAGTGGATACCAAGGTACGTGTAAGCCTAGGTATACTAGCCACAGGTACCTCCCAAAGAACAACTGAGGATATCATGGGGATCTCACAGGCATCTGCATCCAGAGTATTCCACCAGCTCCTGGATGCCATGTCAGCGCATGCCAGTGAGCACATATATTTCCTCAACACCCATGAGGTGTTGACCAGCAATATGCATCTCTTCCACCAAATAGCAGAATACCCTGGGGTAGACTGCACACATATATGCATCAAAGCACTACCTGGTGAGCAGGGTAGGGCCTACATCAACTGCAGGGGCATCCCCTCCATCAACTGCCAGGTCGTATGTGATGCCCAGGCATTATAATGAATGTGTGTGCTGGCTGCCCTGGAAGCTGATGATTGCCACATATGGCATCTGACACAGCTGTACCAGAGAATTGCCCATGGGGACATCCCCTACGGTCACCTAATGGGGGGATGCTGGGTACACACTGGAGCCGTGGCTGATGACACCCCTCAAAAGTGCACACACCTGAATAACAACACCATAATGAGGCACACGCACAGGCCAGACATATAATAGAGCATGTGTTTGGGATGCTCAGGTCACAGTTCCGGTGTCTGGACACATCCGGTGGAGCTTTGCAGTATTAACTAGCTACATGTACCCAAATTGTTATGTGCCATGCTACACAATATGACCCAGCGGAAACAGCTGCAGCAGGAACAGCATGGGACAGGGCCACACAGCCCCCCAACAATGCCAAGGCATGTACAGGCACAGAGTGATCCAGAGGAGGAACATCCTGAGCCTGCCCCAGTAGGCAGAATGAGGCGTGCCAAGTATGCCCTGGCCTTGGCAAAGAGGCAATGCATAGCACATGCACTGACACAGTAGGGACCCAGGGAATGACACCTCTCTCTGACTCGCATATACAGTAAAAGGGATGTCAAATATGACACTACCTGCGCTCAACCATGTATAAGGAGTGTATTACGTGCATCCGACATAGGCAACCCTCCAGCACCATCTGCAAGTCTGGCACACCCTCAAGGTAAGTCAATCAATCTATCATTTGCCAAATGGAGTAGAATGTGTTGTTACCTGTAGCTATGGTATGGATGTGAGCATGCAAGGAAATTGGGAGGCTGAATGTTATGGCAGCAGACAGTAGACACCCATAGTGGCACCATGACATCTGTAACATATACTGGAGTCACCATAGTAGCCAGTACTACACAAGGTGATAAAACCCACTGCAAGAAATGTGCTGAGCAACATGTGTCCATATGACACACACATGCCAGTCAGGATGGTTCACAAATCCAACAACAGTTTCAGCCAGCAGGACAGGTATAGACAAACCCAAACAGAGCCTGTGCCATGGCCCCAAAATGATGGCTATGGTTAACCTCCACCCCAGGCCTACACAGACAGACCACAGCAGGGCAGGCAGTGGGATGTTAGTTCTGAAGGTAAGGAAGTCAGACAATAATATGTAGGGCAACAAAAGCCATGATCTGTAGCACACTAGTATGCCTCTAGTCAGCATGATAGCAATACAGAATGAAAAGGAGTACCTGACATACCAGTACAATCATAGCAAATGTGTACAAGTGTCACATGTGTCCACCACATCCTACATAGTAATGCAACAACAGTCAGGTACGCCCCCCCCCCAACCATGTGTAGAAATGTAGAAATTGTCAGGTGTGCCCCCACCATCCTACATAGTAATGTAATAACAGTCAGGTGTGCCCCCCCAACCCTGTGTAGAAATGTAGAAATAGGTGCCCCCCCCCATCCTACATAGTAATGTAATAATAGTCAGGTGTACCCACCCAACCCTGTGTAGAAATGTAGAAATAGTCAGGTGTGCCCCCCCATCCTACATAGTAATGTAATAACAGTCAGGTGTGCCCCCCAACCATGTGTAGACATGTAGAAATAGTCAGGTGTTCCCCCCATCCTACATAGTAATGTAATAGCAGTCAGGTGTGCCCCCCACTCCTGTGTAGAAATGTAGAAACAGTCAGGTGTGCCCCCCCCGCTATGCAGAAATGTAGTAACAGTCAAAACCAAATGATCAATGGATACCCTGCAGAGACAGCATGCTACCTGTCAGTGTACAACACAAAGGTCAACAGAGCAGCACAAACTACCTGGACAAGATCCACACATTCAGTACAGACGGCCATACTGGGCATGCTCACACACTTAAACACATGAAGGCCATGACTGCAAACACCAGTGGACCAGACATATCTGGCAGTTGCAGACACTCGTCAGTATGCACCACTCATGACTTGCACACACAGTGGATAGGAATACAGACATATATGTCAGGACAACACATTATAATAAGCCAAAGGTAGACATACATAGATGTGTGGAAGAGGGTGACTGTGACAAGGAGCCATCCAGGCCTGTCCTACCCAGCACACAGCCAAAGGGCCCCAAGCACAAGAGGTGCAGATGTCACTCACTGCAGATACTAGCCACCAGTATCTGTCAGCATTACAGACTATGTGGTGCACATGCCAGCTGTACAACTTGACTGTACAAGGAAGTAGTCATCTAGCAGCTGTATACACGTACCTGTGACATATGGCCCCATGTGTGCCCGCATGTGGTGTGTCAACCTCTAGATGAATGGGTTATGGCCCATACACACACCGCCCTCCCCATAGCCCTACTATGACAAGTCTGCTGAGGTCATCCAATGTGAAATACACCTTTGGGAGAGCTGTACCCTAGTAATCTCTGTGGCGTGTCTCATAACTGCCTTCTGCTGTAGTGTGATAAACTAGTTAGATAGGAGTTCTAACCCCAGACTTGGCAAATGTTTGTGTGCATGTCTGACTGTGTACAGAGCAATGCTTTTTAGGGTACTCACACTCCTTACAATTCATATACTCAACTTTGGCAAGGCTTCTGATGTCACCCATCTAGTAATATACCTCTGGGAAGATTGTAGCCCAATAATCTCCATAGCGTGTCCTGTAACTGCATACTGCTATAGTGTTAAAATAGTTAGGTAAGAGTTCTAACCCCAAACTTGGCAACTGTGTGTGTGTGTGTGTGTGTGTGTGTGTGTGTGTGTGTGTGTGTGTGTGTGTGTGTGTGTGTGTGTGTGTGTGTGTGTGTCTGACTGTGTAGACAGCAGTGCTTTTTAGGGTACTCACACTCCTTACAATTCATATACTCAACTTTGGGAAGGCTGCTGATGTCACCCACCTAGAAATACACCTCGGGGAAGGTTGTAGCCCAGTAATCTCTGTAGCGTGTCCTGTAACTGTGTACTGCTGTAGTGTGATGTAGAACTGTGGTAGGATTCCATCCCTACCCATGTCAGTTTTGGATGTTTTGTGTGTGTTTCAATGTCTGTGTACAGAGCAATGCATTATAGGCTAGTCACACTCACTACAATTCAAATGGCCTACTTTGGCAATCCTGCTGATGTCATTCATTGTGAAATACACCTTTGGGAAAGAAGCTCTGTACTAATCCCTGTGGTGCGTCCTATAACATCTCCATGCTCTAGTGTGATATAGACCACTTTTAGGGGTTCCATACCCCCACATGTCAGTTGTGGATGTTTTGCGTGTGTCTAACTGTCTGTGTAGGGAGCAATGCATTTTAGGCTAGTCGCACTCACTACAATTCAAATGTCCTACTTTGACAATCCTGCTGATGTCATCCAGTGTGAAATACACCTTTGGAGAAGAAATACTCCAGTAATCCCCGTGGCGCATACTATAACTGCATAGTGCTGTAGTGTAATAAACTAGTTAAGTATGGGTTCTACTCCCAGACATGACAGGGGTGTGTGTGTTTGTAACACATGTCATGTGTGTAGGTGGGTATCAGTGTGTGTGACACCAGTGACCAATGTGCGGTGGGTTTTGCATATTTCTTATATGGAGGTCCTACTATATATCACAATGTCCACTGTATAGAGATAACAGATGTGAAATAGCTGAGAGGCAGGGGTGCAAAACCATACCCATGCATGTGACATCAAGGCCAAGCAATCAGTTAGCAACCCCAGGATTACCCAGACCACACTCTCAACCCATGTCTCATACACACACACATGCCTGGCAGCCAATATGTGGGTAGTACACTGCATATTGGTTACTGATAGTAACTATGGGGTGATAGCTGTGGGCTACAGAGGACATGGCACCCTGTTCATCTGTCCAATATGCACGTACATGCAGACAGTGCATCTTCCCAATGGACACCAAAAACACCTGTGGTGCCATCACATGTGACCCACAAAGGACATATCATGCCTGACAACATGCCCTGTATTGACAGATGCCACTGACACCAGGGAATGCCATTAGCATGCTATCAATTTAGGTGCAGGGTAAACCTGCTGATCATTACCAGTTCCCACCACAGGTGGGCAAGGCTGGCACATCTGATGATAATCTGTGTTCACAACATGGCCAGACACCCCGGGTACAGTTCCACATATCACTGTACATGCATGTGTGAGATGTGCACATCCCAGACACCGTCCATGTCATGGACTAAGGAACACATACATGGCAAGTGATGCACAGCATTGGCCACACACAATAGTCACCCAGGTGACTGGATGGGGGATATAATACCCATCTGTGTGGGCAAATGTAGACACTTCAGCCCTGAGCCACAATGCAGACCATCATCATGTGGCCTGATGCCAAGGTATACCCATCGCCTAGCCTCGTATAGCTGTCTGGCACAGTCAACCACCACACACCCGTGCAGACATGCACCCATGCATGTCAGTACTGGCACCCTGTGTGTTTTTGTGTGTGTGATGTATGCTGCGTATGTTCACATTCACACTCCCTACAACCCCCATGGTCATACTGAAGCATGCTGTCTGATGTCAGACACCTCCCCATACCCTTTGCCCATACAACCCCCATATGACCCGTGTGGTGCATGTGATACCTGCACAGTAATGTGTTGTGGCAATCCCACTACTGATGAGTTGTAATCCTGGCCCTGCCAAGTGTATCAATGTGTGTGCGTCCCTGTGATAGTGTGGCTGTGTTGATGCTGGCACCTGTACATGTGGACAGGCACGTGTACGTCACCTTCAGTATAGCTACCGTATCCCTGTTGCAGATGTCAGTCACCATCACATAGATGTTCTGAGGGCTCCACAACAGATAACCCATGTGGCGCATCCAATAACCGCATAGAACTGTGATACCACTATATAGTCATCAGGGGTTTGATACCCTGTGCGGGTAGGTGTGTGACACAAACATGCTTAGGTTTTACTCTCCCATCACTCCCTGACTTGTCTTTGCCTCTGTCTGCCTCTCCCACTCCCTCTCTGGTGGATGTGGAGACCTACACCTGCTTTGCTTGGCAGCAGCATGTGTATTTTAAGTAATGCTCATGATCAGCTGATGGTCGCTGCATGAATTGCAGCCCTCCCCAAGGTGATTGCATGTGGAACAGCTGTGGTAACATTCCCATAGCCAATTGCATGGAAACACACTCCAATATCTAGGAACATCATGTTGGTGTTGGCCCTTTTCATTCACTGTGAGCAGGAACTAGATCTGTTGTTTGGCAAACAGCAACTCAGATGGATTGGGGATTTACCTCTAACAACATATACTGTGGAAACAGGGCAACACACAGGAGGGGGATTTGCCTGACCTGACTACAGACTGTAAGTGCTGCTATACTGCATTTGGAGTACTGTTGGTTTAACAATGTGTGTGTGGATATGAATGTCCTACATGTCTCAGTACCTGCCATGTCAGTTCCATGTTTATGAGGAATCCCCATTTGCAGGGTCATCTGCATACAGGGCAGTGTGTTGGGCCTTTGGTTTCATGTGTTAGCAATAGAGCATCTATCTGTGGACTGCAGAAGGTAGTGTGAGGATTGCAGTATGTAGATGGTGAAGGCCAATACAGTTACTGGCTTCTTATCCCTCATAGAACATATGTTGCAACAAACCCTGTTACAACAGTAAATGTATAAGGTTATCACAGCAACATTTCATTATTGGCCCTGTGTATGTGCTTCCAGCCACAACTCTGTCAACCTGTGTACATATGTTGTGCATGAAGTGGTGCATATTCACTGTACACCATAAATACTGTCATCATATCTGATAACAAGCCAGTGAGATATCAGACTGCTACACATGTTATGTACAGTATGGGTTATATTTGATGACAAAACCTGGGCATTCTGTGGATGTTTGCACAGTACTGAGGTCTGTGTACTTATAGTGAATGTCGACAATGTGTGTATTGTTAATATGTACTTTACCTGTGTACAGACTGTGATAGATGTCATTGTTCTAGGACCCATCTTATCTGATGTTACATGCTGCTCCACTGTATGTTACTGTATTGGCGTACATGTTTGTAGGGCCATAAACACACATGTCCGGTACCACAGACAGCCATCAGACAAAACTGTGTAGCAGCCCAGTGTATGTAGGGTCAGTCTGTGAGTGGCACATATGAAGATGGTGTTGAACAGATAGTCCATATACTGTTATATTATGCTAGCTTAACATATGTGGCTGTGGCTGAGTTCACATTGGTTGTGGTTATGCACTTTCACACAGGTGTATCTTACCCTGTGCTGTGACATGCCTGTAGAGCCTGCTATATATGCAGGTACATGTGCATTCCCCCATAGGAGATGTAGGCCAGTGTTGAGCCAGTCTGCCTTTAGCCTGCACAGTGCATTGTTACATGCCTAGCAGCTTAGCGTACGTACCCAGTGAGATATCATGTGCAGATACTTGCCAGATTTACTGCTGCTGGGCCTCTCTTAACAGTCATGTATGTCAGACAGAGCAGTGGGGTGCTGTACAGATGTATATCAATATCTAGTGGGTAGTATGTGGCCATGGCACCCCTGTACCAGTGGTTATTATGTGTCAGGCCAGACGGGTGTGTGAATGCATAATCTATGGTGGCAAATGTATACCAGTCGTTATGTGTTGTACTAATCTACATGGCTGTCTACATCCATATTGTCAGGCATGGTACACATGTTTAGGAATAATCGGTTATGTGTATACCTCTGGACTGTACAGAGTGTGTCAGAATGTCCACATATATTGGCCAATATCTCTGCTGCAGTCCACAGGGGCATTAAGTGCTAGCAGCGGTACTTTACTATGATGTCCTTAGGATGTCTGTCAGTAGCCAATGGCACACATGTTATAAGCAGATGTGACCTCCACAACACACCATGTCTGTGAAGACAATCCCAATGACCGTAGGAATAGTCTACTAATATACCTGCTATACATACCTGACATCCGCTTTCACTACGACTGTGGGACTACAGAGGCTGGGGTAGGGCTACTCTCCATGTCCAGGACATATGGTGGAAATATATGTACATATTATTATCCTGATAGCCATATATATATGATTACACATGTGTAGTACTTCCAGTCATCACTGTCATGGCAGCCACCTACTCTAACCCCCTATATCATGTGGGTGTGGTCCCTTTACATTGCCTGTGTGATGGACATCCTTCCTGTGTGTGGGCATCAGTGTTACAGACAGCAGGTAGTAATACCTCTTACAGGAGAACCGGCACACTCAGGGCAGCTACATATTTGTAGGAGGTTCAGGAACTACAGACAGAGTGTGAGTGAAGTTGTGTTATGCTTTGTATAGTACTGGTGTTACAGGGTGTGCATGTACATACTAATTTACCTTGGAATGTAGTCTGTCTGCATAGCTCTCAACTGTGGGCCTATCCTCTTGGTGGCCAGAGGTGTGCCTATCATGTGTTGTCTGTCCACCACACAGGTCCTTTGTCAGATATTTCAATGGCAGTGTGTGTGTTGAGTGCTAACAGTACATGAGTACATCCATTTCTGTTTCTAACCTGGATTCTCTGACTAAGGGTATGTTGCAGGCTATCCTGTAACACCAGCAACTTGCTTGGTGTATGGCAACAGTTCTCCACATTTGTGCCTGTGTCCCAGCCTCTGTCCTCCACCTGCATAGCAAGCTTTGCACATATGACATGCTGTTGGGGTTGTTCTGTAGTGGGCTGTGAGTATATCACACTGCCATTGCTGCCATCAGTCCACTGCTGTTGTATCCCACACACATATGGTGGGACTGGGGCCATATATGTGTGGGCGTCACCTACACAATACATGTGTGCTCTTATGCACTCAAGAGGCCAGTGTATGTAACAGTGGTGCATGGCCCTGTATTATTGAGTCTGGGGGGAAGCACCATAAATGACCTAGGCTGTTAAAACATGTGGGGGTATCAGGGGTGAGCTGCCTTAAGGTATCTGGATGTCCAGTACCGTATTCTTCACCTATATTTACATTACTTACATAAACTGGGTTAATGCAAGCCTACTGCATCTGCCATACAGACTGTTCTGTTTGTCAGTGTGCATGTGATGGTGTCAGTTATGCCATGTTATGTTACAACCCATTTGGTCACATGACATCTTTACCACCTAGTGATTTTGTACAGAGTGTAGATAGAGGCTACTGAACTATACACCTGCATTACATACTGTTGATTGTTTGGTATCATGTGGCCCAGTCTGTCCTCACTATTGTACAATTTGAAGGGCTTGGCCTGGATAGAAACAGTTGTGAACCTTTCCAGACTACTGTTTTAGTATAACTGTTTCATAGTTGCATTACTCTGTTTATATGGATGTCAGTGTCTGAACGGCTATATGACATGGCATATAGAACTGTAATAGTACACAATTAAAGGTATTCCATTTCTGAAAACCTGTGTGTGGTATTTTCCCTATGCCCTTTCTGTGAGTATATGCTGCAGGCAATGATTGTCATTTGTGTGGGTGGCCCATACAGTGTCCAGTTGTTCAGGTGTTAACTGTAGGCATACTGGCTGTTCCATTTTGTTTGCACCTTCTACATATGTATCTTACTGTATATATATCTGTGTGTGTATGTGGAGTCACATGTATATCTATATATATATATATATATATATATATATATATATATATATATATATATATATGTATGTATCTGCATTTCTGTGTCTGTGTATTTGTATCCTGGGGATGTTGATGGCTTCCACATTTTACATTTCCTATGGGAGACAGACTGTACTGCATGATATGTTACCAATACCAGCCTGACATCATATAGGTGGGATGTAGTGCTGTTAACATCTTGTGCCCATGTTGTGT
>NC_056725.1:478643722-478653722 GCF_019279795.1 Protopterus annectens | reverse complement strand
ACATCCACATACCTTAAAGCAGCTTACTACTGGTATTCCTCACATGTTGTAACACCCTAGGATGCTTATGGTGCATACCCCCATACACTGACTTACAGGGGCATAGCACACTGTTACATACACTGACCTCTAAACTGCAGAAGTGCACACATGTGTTGTGCAAATGAAGCCCACATATATATGGTGCATATGGCCTGTACACCATTATTTATTGACATCATACCTGATAACAAGCCAGTCAGATAACAGACTGTTAGATATGTTGTGTGTAGTAGGGGCTGTTTCTGAGGACATTACTTGGACATTCTGTGTTTTTGTGTACAGTACTGTGGTCTGTGTACGTAGGGCAGGGGTCTTGAGACTTCACTATCCAAAGAGCCATTCCTGACCCCTCACCCACCAAACTAAATTCATCGGGAGACACAACAGCTATCTGACTCCTACAATGAAGATAGCAGAGCATATATGGTTTCATATATAGTTATACTAAATATAATATAACTAAGTGTATGAGAACAATACCTAACATATATCCATAATTGTGTTCCTGTATTGTGATTGCTTGATCTTTGTGTGTGTGTGTGTATGTGTGTGTGTGTGTGTGTGTGTGTGTGTGTGTGTGTGTGTGTGTGTGTGTGTGTGTGTGTGTGTGTGTTTGTGTGTGCATGTGTGTGTTTGTGTTGTGTGGTAGTGTCCATTAATCCTCAGTGGTACAAGGGGCCACTACAGCAGGGTTGAAGAGACACATGTAGCTCCAGAGCCACAGGTTGCAGATCCTTGAGGTAGGATGATTGACGATTGTATGTGTATTGAGCTTACCAACCATGGGCTCAGTACAGAATGTGGTAGACACCTTTGTTCTATTTCCTGTTCTATCTGATGTTACATGCTGCTCCAGTGTTAAGCTTGTGTATCATATGTGCCTGTGGCTGCGTTGACATTGTATGTTGGTATGCATTTTCTCACAGGTGTCTGCTATGCTGTGCTGTGACCTGCATGTCTACTTCATATGATCGAAGGACCATTTGATTGAAACCCATTTGATCGAAAGTTCATTTGATCGAAAACCAGTATTCAAGGCATAAAACTGTGATTTCTCCCCCTCCTGAATGTTGTGCAACCCTGGAGTTGGCATATATAGTTAGGGGGTGTGGGTGACGAAGCCCCCCACCTATTTTCCTTAAACATTTTTACTTTTTGTTTTATTTTCTTCTTTTAAGGGAAACTGGGTGAGGGGCTTCACCCCCACACACCCCGAATGTGGGGGCTGTGCCCCCCCACCCCTCTAACTACATATAGCAACTCCAGGGTAGCACGACATTAGGGAGGTCTTATGCCTAGAATACTGGTTTTTGATCAAATGAACTTTCGATCAAATGGGTTTTGATCAAATGGTCTTTCGATCATAGACCCATATATATATATATATATATATATATATATATATATATATATATATATATATATACATATATATCTATATATATATATATATATAAATATGCGGTGGTGGCGCTGCAGTAGTATTGTCGCCACACAGTTTTTGCTGTTCTTCTGTGTGTCGACATGTGTGAATGCTCCTTCCTTCATTGAAGGTTGTGCGTTAGGCCCGGCAAGCCAGCACGTAAAAATCTACTGCCAATCATTAGCGGACCAGAGTTCCGCTGTGACGACCCCTAACCAGGAAAAGCCGAAAGACACACACACAAAAAAAAATAAATATATATATATATATATATATATATATATATATGTGTGTGTGTGTGTATATACCTGAATATATTTGTCAATGTATAGATGTGTGTGCATATCTGCACCATTGTAATGTGTACTCCTTACACATTGTACATTCCCTACGGTAGAATGACATTTCTGCTTGATATGTTACAGATATTGCCCTGACGGTTTACAGGTGAATTGGCTTACTGTTAAAACATGCTGGATATTGGATTGCACAGCATATCTGTTAGGGCTGTGGAGGGATGGGCAACATAGCAGTAATTACCAGGTATCCCTCATTTGTGCCCCCATTCCCATTAACCATGCATATGGTCTGTTATGTTGTAGTGGGTGGTTCAGGATGTTGTTCCCATGTGGACATGCTATACACATTTCTATCTGTATATATATATATATATATATATATATATATATATATATATATATATACATACATATGAACATATTTATCTATCTATATACAATTGATGTTATATGATTATTTGTGTCACACATATATATATACATATAGCTGTCTATCTGTCTGAATTTACAGATATATATTTGTCCATATGTCCATGCATGTTTGGCTCATAATTTTGGCCTGCACCTCATTCTCTTGGCAATTGACATGGATGATCTTAGGACTGCAGTCAGTAACTACTGATGACACCTTTGTGTTTCAGACTTCTACTCCTTCAAAATATGTGTTTTAATACATATAACTGTTTAACTAGCAACATTTTAAGTATATGAGAACAATATTTGACATATATCCCTATTTGTACCCACATTTTGGCACACTTTGTCCAGAATTCTTGCATTAAGAGGTTGTGTGGTATGATATTACTACATTTCCTGTACTGTTGAATGAATGTGTTGGATGATATGTTTCTGATAACAGCAGGTTTGTGTATGTCTGTCATGGCTTACTGGTAATTCAATTTGTCTATGGTTTGCAGGGTCCTGGGTTTGAGCCTTACAAAGGCTGTTTATTTTGTTGCTGGGAAAAACATGAGCCGTTGGATACAGAATGATTAAGGCACTTTAAAGCAGTTGTGTGCGGGTTTGTACAGAAGCAAGCACTGCTAACTTCCAGTTACAGTTTCTTATACTCAGTTAGCTTCTAAATTGCTTAAACTGTGTGGGCAGTGCTTACCCCTGTGCAAACAGGCTTAAACCCGCTTACTGCTGCTTAAAACTGCTTACTCCCATGCTAATTTCTTTAAAAAAAAAGAAAAAAAGGGTTGATAGGAAAGTGGTGAAAAATGAGCACAAAGAGGGAAAGACAGTATGGAAAATAGCTCGGGATGTGCAGGAAGGGTATAGGGAAGGTCCATAGCTGCCCATTTCTTCTACATCAACAGCTGTGCATATACACTGAATTTGGAGGTAGGTTTGAACACTGACACCCCTGGGAAAGGGGTGAGGACAACAGCAATTCGTTGTGTTGCCAATTAGCCCAGATTATATGTGTCCAGTGGATATGTGTGCAAAATGGACAGCATTGTATGGGGCGAGATTTTTTTTTGTGGGAAATGATTGCCTTTTTTTTTTTCAGGTGGGAATGGGATGTTGGGGAGGGTTATTAGGTATATTTGGGGAGGTAGGTTGGGTAGGTTAACAGACAAGACACACAAGACGCATACAGGGGGCAGTATATGACACATGTGGGGGGTAAACACCTTGATGGGGAGGGGTGTTGGGATATCGAAAGCCCACAAACCCCCTAGTCGTAACAGTGGGACTGAGGTCCCCACCCATGGGCAGTCACCACTGCACCTTCACAGCCCCGAAGGTGGCTGTGCTGAGGGTTGAGCCTCAGAGCCAGGCTGACTCTCCAATTGTGATACACGGCCCTCAAGCTGGAGTAGAAGATTACCGACCTGGTTGTTGATCGCTCTACGCACCATGACCCCGACCTGGCAATGGGTGACAGGTGCCCGTATGTGCCCACTCCCGGGGGGGGTGAGCCCCATCCCCTGAGGTGGTTCCACCCAAAGGTGGTGCAGAATCAATGAACAGGGAGGAGAAGGGTCGTGCCCCAGACATGCTGGTGCCTGGTGCCTCAGCCAGATGAGGTAGGACAGGCAGGTCTGCTGGGAAGGGCCTTCCCAAGTGTGCTATAGTGTTTAGATTTCAACATTATATATGGGTTAGTAATAGTCAACACATTCCAGGGTTAGGTATAACAGCATGTATAGATATTCCCATTAACCCAGACACCAGATACAGAACAGTTGCATAGCAAACAGAACACATGCATATATGGGACCACAGTGGTATTAAGAACAGCATGCAGGTATGTTGATGGTACCATGCCAACAATGTTGGAATAATTCAATATGGCACATGCATGGGAACCATTAGAATATTTATCAAACGACTGTCCATTATCAGAGTCAGTACATACCAGTTGGGGTGGGTATGTTGATTATTGTTGGAGATAAGGTGGGGGGAGAGAAAGATGTCAATTAACCAGTAGTATATTCCTGTACTCCACATTACTTTCTTAGTCAGTGGTGTTATCTGAACCTAACAAGTCTTACTACATTACCCTATAGACCTATATTGGACACTGATATGGCTGTCAACATCATTACACATGAACTGGTTTGACCTGCAGTAGACACCTCTTATCTGGTATACCTGCGGAGGGGATGTTTATTAACACTGACTAACTGTTTGTACACATACGGCCGGATTCCGGGTTGATGTTTTGCACTATGCTATCCAACTCTTTCTGCACAGACTCTGGCCATGTGTTGACTACATGCTGGTATGCCTGGAAATATCTATAATATTGTCCTCTTCCACCTTTAGTGACCTGACACACTCATAAACATGCTTTCCTACACAGTTATATTATGTAGCACAGTGTGGGCGACAATGTCCAGTGATACTTTATTATTCAGAGAAACTACAACACTCACAATTCCCTACAATAATAGAGTGGATGGTACCACTATAGGTTATATTGGTCTGTATTTCACAGCACAGTGTTCATGTCCAACGTACCTGTGGGAGCAATGCTTGTTAGCACTACCTGACTGTTGTCACACAAGGTTCCAGATTACACATTAGTATTATGTACATACATCTCAATCTGTTACTGTACACACTCTGACCACAGCTTAACAGGTTGGGGTGTAAATGGGACATACGTGGCTTCTTAGTCACATAAGGTATTGGGGAGTTGTTAGTGTGCTAGGTTTGTTGTCATAGATGTGTGTCAATCAGTTGTATTTCCTGTTTGCTGCCTATACTTCTGGGATCATCCCACTGATTTCCCAGGGGGACAGGTTGATAGGCATTAGATATGGGCCACTTTAATAGACAGTCTGGACATATATGTACAGTTGTGTATAATTATGTATGAAGACTACTACCACTGGCAGGATTCAAACCGTGGCTCTGTTTGCTAATAAAACAACAGTTCACATCTCAGTTGCATGTGCTATTCGAGTTTTGTTGTCTGCATTTCCCCTGTTTACTGTCTATGTGTCTATCAGTTGTACTAAATGGCATGTGGGGATTACACCTGTCATATACAGACATTCCTAAACATTCATGTTATGGTGCATGTTGTGGGTAACAGTGCTTAATACTACAGTACTATTACATGATTGCAAATCTACATTACCGTATGATACTAAAATATACACATACAGTCCAGCAGTTAGACCTGCTTTGTTAGGGTATTACACTTTTATTGCCATACTAACAATATAAGACTCTTCCTGCCATATTCTCTAGTGTATGCAGTACTTGCCTTGAACAATACAGGTTTTATACTAGCAATTACTTTACTACTACTTTTATTTTTATTTCCTGTGACAGTAAAAGCATGAGTATTACTAATCTGCCTCACGTCATAATCGAGCCAGGCGGCAGATGTGGGCCTCCTGGTTTGCAGCCAGCTCCATTGCAGCTGTGGGGGACATAAGAGGAATATTTAGCCATACCTATCCATGATATACCTGAGCTGGCAATTATTAAGCAGGTAGTGGACTGATACTTACACACGGCTGGGACATCCCCTGATGCTCTAGCCTCTGGAGCCACTCCTCCAAGAGGTCCTCCTTCCACCACTTCAGGTCGGCATAGTAGTGCTTGACATGCTCACCAGTTTGGGGTATGTCAGTGGCACTGGTGAGGTCACAGGTGAGATGGTCCCAGGCCTTCACCTTATATTGGGAGCCCTGGTACTGGCCCTGCAGCAGTCTCTGTGCATGGTCTTTAAATGTGAGTCCAGCCATGACCTTGGACTCTTGGATGCACCAGCACTGCACCCGGAAGCACACTCCTTCTCCCCTTACTGCCATAGTGCCTGAAAGGGGAAGCTACAACCAGTTATGAGCTGTATTCCAGCCTCTTGGGTTTAAGTAGGGCTGATTTCCCACACTTTTCCGTGATTGGCCAGTTTCGAAAAGGCTAAGTTATGGGCAAACCTGCTTACCTAAGGTTGGCATCATTTAAGGAGTATACCCCTGGGCACAAAGTGTTAGCTGGTGTACACATTGCTCACACCTCCTAAGCTGGCCTGTGCAATGTTTGGTGTTGCCTACAGTAGACATTCATTATAATGCCTTTTTAGCATTGTGTTATTATTCATTACATCTTATATGTATGCCTGGTATCCCTGATTGATGTGTACATATACTCTTGGGGTCCTTATGTTTTATTGGGGACTTCAACACTCTATTACAAGTACACCTCACTTCTGAGCTTATTGATGTACTCTAGTTCACATATTTATGTTATGTAGTTGGTTATGGCACATATGACTGTATACTGATGCCTTTCACAGGTTCAGTTTGGTTATACTGTGGTGAGGACATGTTTACTACTACCTCATTCTTCTGTACTTCTGTGATGGCTTGGTGGATAGCTACTGGGACTATAGTGTATAGGGTTCGAGACCTGCATGGCTGTTTATTTTGTTGCTGGGCAGATGAAGGCCCATTGGATACAGAGTGATTAAGACACTTTAAAGCAGTTGCAAGTGGGTTTGCATGGGTTTGCGCAGTGGTAAGCACTGCTTATTTCAGGTTATAGTTTTTTACACACAATTAGCTTCTACTTTGCTTAATCTGTGTAGGCAATGCTTACTCCCGTGCAAACACACTTAAACACGCTTACTAGTGCTTACATATGCTTACTACTGCTTATCTGTGCTTACAAATCCTTACTACTGCCTTATTTATTATGACACTGACTCTTCACATGTGCATTTCCTGCAGTACTCCAATTCATAAATATATGTTATTTAGTGGGTTTTGCAATAAAAATATTGTTATACCATGCTTTGCCATGTGAAATCGAATGTGCTGCAGTGGGACCCAAACCAGGTATGCCTGCTCATTTGCCAAATGCTCTGCCCACTACACTATTGCTCTGCTGCTTCATTTGCATATATCTTCCTTGTTATCCTCTTCAGCTTATTAAGCTGCTTTAACTGTAGCGAAGCAATGGGCACACCCGCGCACCTATGATTAGCTGTACTCAGATTTTAAAAAAAATAACGGGGTTTCTTCTTTTGATTTTTATGTCCTGTTGCTGTTGTACACATGGGAGACTGTTGGTGGGGATATGTGGACACCTTTGAGTGGGCTCGCTCATTTATTTCCACTGTGTGCTGTTCTACATTGCAGGGGTGTGTTTATTCTGAGAGCTCTGCTCTCAGACATGCCCCCTGCACTTGTACATACTCCATGTAAGCCTAGGAGGTCGGGCAGCATGCCTTCATTAATATGCATGGCGTGTTGCTGTCCTCCTCCTAAACGGGCACTTCCATGCAGGACTTAGCTAGTCCTGCATGGAAGATTAGCGAATCCGGGGGGAATGTCACAGCATTATCCTCTGTTAACATTGCAGTCTGGTTTACTCACATTAAACCATGTTATTTTATTTTCATATATCCACATTTTTTCCTAAAGTTACTGTGCTGTTTGAAATACTATACCTGATGGCAACAGAAATCTCCCGTCTCTTGCAAGTGTCAGGATAACTCTTCATTCGCACTGCACTCATATCTTCCAGTATAACTATTTTACTAACATCCAGCAAATACACTCTTTACTGTCTTCACTTTTATTCACATAACCTCTATTTATTCTTCACCCATCTGACCCTACTAAATCACCTGTCTTTATATCAGAGACCCTTTCTATTGTTGTTTCCTTACTCCTCTGAATACGTCCCTCAACTTTTTTATGCACTTACTATCACAGAATTCAGCTTACTCTGACACAATGTATTTGTGTACTACCATAATCATTTCAGAAACTTCCTAAGATTTAGACACATTTTCTTTGACAGTGCTAATAGCCTGACATGGTTAGACAATCAGTATGATAGAGAGAAATTCTGACTCAGAGACAAGGTAAAGCCACAATCTGAAACACTTCATTATCAGGTTATTAGCATGTTTCTAAGTCAAACACAGTGATGTCAGACCTGACAGACCATGCATTACTTTAGCAAAGGCACCCCTCTACATATGTTAACACATAAATGCAGAGACACACACACACACACACACACACACACACACACACACACACACACACACACACACACACACACACTCTCTCTCTTTCACAAGCAAGCCCCCACATACTTATTCTTACACTCCCCATACAACACACACATGCTGCAATACACACACACACATACAGACTCAGCATCCCCTACTTAACTCCATAATGTGACCACACAGCTACAGACAGACACACTCACACATGTATATCACACATACACACACACACACACACACACACACACACACACACACACACACGTGCATGCCCGCACACACACACACACACACACACACACACACACACACACACACACACACACACACACATGCAAGCGTGCATGCACACATGCATTAATTCAGCTTCATATACTGACACACTCCAGGTTCTGCTATATGTACTCGCACCTTGTGTGCTCCCAAATGAGGGAATGGGTGAACACCATCTTTTGATGCATTCACTGTTTCCTAGAGTAAAATTTTGCTTATCCAAATTTGCAAACCACATACATTTTCAATTGGAGTTCACGACTAATTAGAATTAGCAACCCTCCCAGACTACCAGATTAGCATGTGGCTTCCCCAGCAAGATAACACTCTGTGCTGAGGCCTCCTTCCACATCATTGTCAGCTTTTTTGAATTCCCCTAACTATTTTTCCTCTTCGTTTAAGGCATGAATATTCCAGTTATATGCAATCATTGTACTGAGTGTTAAGTATTCAACAAAAGTGTATGTGTGTGTGTGTGTGTGTGTGTGTGTGTGTGTGTGTGTGTGTGTGTGTGTGTGTGTGTGTGTGTGTGTGTGCATATGTCTATTTATATATAGATAGAAACAGAAAAAAGTAAACAGGATACATTACTGTGCAGCTAAATTAATAACAGATAAAGTATTACTACAAAAACACAAAGCAATAAGGGAAAGGAAAGGAAGAAATCAAATGCCATCATGGAAGCATCAAAAAGAGAAAACTATACAACAGTTAAGGCAAGAGGTGTCACTGTTACAAGAGTATAGAAGAGGGAACAGATCAACAAAAATACTTAGAAAGTTAGATGTGATGAAAGCAATTTGGACTATCAGAACAGGCCAGGATTTATCATAAATTATTGCAAATAATAAACTAAAGATAGCACAGGCAAAAAAACTTACAATATATGCAGATAAATATAAAAGAAAAGCACAAAATAAGCAATTTATTGATGACCCAAAAAAGTCTTATATAGAATTGGGAAACAAAGTAAATGGAATAGAAATGCCACCAAAAAAAAAAAAAAAAAAAACAAGAAATAGACACATTTTGGAGAAATATCCATGAAGACCCTGTGGAACAAAACACAGATGCTGAATTGATAGAAGAAAACGTAAAAGAAACAGTAAGAAGTTCAAATGCACACAACATGAAATGGGATGAATTAACAGCCAGAGAAACTGAAAGGCAATTAAAAAAGCTCATAAATGGAAAACCCCAGGCCCAGATGTAGTACCTAACTTCTAGCTAAAAGTATTAACATCTTTACACGAAGATATAACCCTAAGTAAAAACTACTTATATGTGCATCCCAACCATGCACCAACCTGGTTAACAGGGGAAAAATGATATTCCTCCTTATGAGTGAACCTGTAAGCTAGCCTCAACACTATAGACCAATAACTTGACTTCTAATAATGTACAAGCTACACCCTGGAATTGATGCTGACAGAGTTTATAGTCATTTAGAAGAAAACTAAATCATGCAAT
>NC_056725.1:478523722-478638722 GCF_019279795.1 Protopterus annectens | reverse complement strand
ATATAAACAAAACAAAAATAAACATATCTATAGGCTGGCACAAATGAGTAGACTTGAATAAAATATGAATTAAAAACATTTTGCTATGTTCCTGAACTTTTAATTGTCTCACACTGTCTCCCATCAGCAGAGTACACAACTTGCACTGGGTGATGTTATTCAGAAGGTGGTTTGTATGTGGCTCCATTCTTATCTTCTATGGACTCAAAACCATCTCCACTTGATCCTGAGATTACCACAGGTCCATATTTACTAGAGGGATTTATGAGCTTTCAGTAGCAAGGGAACAGATGCATTACCCTATACTAATCCCTCTTGATTTGTCTGCCATATGTGATATGTCTGAAAATATGATCATTTCTGACTACCCAAAGGTTAGCTGTATCATCCCCATGAGATCCCATAACTGGTATACCTCCTGTACTTTAGATCAGTAGTTCCTGGAATTAATATTCTCTCTGCTTACTCTTTTAGTTGTGCTGTCCCTCAAGACTCTATTTTGTGCATGACAACATGTAAATATTGGCACTCATAGACTGTGATTGGTGGAGAGGTATACAGTATCACAGCTATGCTGATAACACTTTACTGGATGTTTATCTGGAGGCTCAAACTCAACTTATCTCAAACTAACAAAATTGTCTTTCATATATTATTAAGGCCCTCTGCAGTTGTTAGCCTTATTGCTTGTGTTGACTACAGGATTTATAGTTTGTAATTTGTGTCCAAGTTGTGACATCTTGGCATAATTCTTAATGACTAGTGGATATCCTCAGATTAAAAGCCAGTTTTTGTCTGGACATGGTGTCTCCAGCTGAAGAATAAAACTTACATTAAGACATATCAAGTACCTGATTACATAAATGGAGCTCATAATGATTGTATAGGATTTTGTTATCTCTCCTCTGGACTGTTGCAATGCCCTTTATTGTAAATCTCAGACACCTAACATGTCAGGATGGAATCTCTGCAGAATTTGATACTGAGGTTCCTTAATGGGTCCTTAAGGTACAACAACATCATACCTGTTCTCCATTCTCTGCACTGCCTTGGTTTTCTGTATACTGACACCATTAGAATTCCTGTGATGGTATTCATGGTCATGTAAGGTCAGGGTCCCACTTATTTAAAGGGGTATTCAGTGCCTTTATGGCTTTCTTGGACATTTCATTTGAGTATTTTGGGGCTGCAGGTGATTTCTAGATTTTGGTTTGATGCCTTTGCACTCCAATCAGTTTACCATCACGTTCCTCACCTGTTGGATTTCCTGCTATTGCAGATTGATGAGAATGATAATACATGCATTCAAAATGTCACTCAAGATGATGCTTTCTGCAAAGTATTTAAAGCCATTTTAAATCAATTTACATTTGTTGCCCATCTGATTTTATTGTTTATATAATGTAACATTCTCCATGATGTTGTTTATTTATTTAACACCTTATGACTGTGATGTGCCTAGTCTTATGGGTTTTACATAAAAAAGATTGACTTATTGATGGATTGCACACCCCATATACATTTCATTTTGCTTTGTTATATAAACTTTCTCTTTTTTCTCACATATATTACTTATTCTTTGTTGGGTTATTTATCATTTGTAGACAAACAGTATTCAAAAATAAATCACTAAATACATTTAATATGACTAATAAAAATAAATACTTAAATAAAGCAAATAGAAGCAAAAGCAAATAAAAGTAAACAATAAAACTAAATAAATGAATATTAATGAAAACATTTTTTTCTTTCTCAAAAGAAATTATCATTCCAAGTATATTCTTTTAGATTGTCTTTTTTTCTTCCTTCTGCTTGATTTTTTTCTCAGTTCATCTTTTGCCTGGATTTTCTAATATTTCATTTTTTAGTTTGCATATTTATTTTGTAAAATAGTTTACTGGACATTTAATGGCAATTTAGGTGTGTCTCTTTTTTCCCACACCACTGAATGCACTTTAATAAGACTATTTTGGATTTACTTCTTTACTGGGTCACAGAGTACCTTATGCAGTAATGAGATTTTATTTTTGGTTTCTTTAAATATGTAGTGAACCACACTGTTTGAAATAATTTGTTTGCAAGTAGCTGTTGATGTGTGTCACTCATAACTTGAATGCCGGGTTAAAAATTATTGTTTTTCACTCATTTTTAGTAAAAATCTTTCAAGGCCTACCCCTTATAAGAAAACATAAATGATCTTATTTTTAATGTTGCAATATTCAGGTAGATCACATTTACAATCTGAATAGATTTGATTTTTTATTTATAGTTTATTAACTGGGACAGTTAAATTCTTTTTGTGGGTTAGTGTTATAAGTGTTAGGCCTGCTAACAGTGCAGTCTTGCTGACTAAATCTGAATGTAAATTAAGAAAAGACATTATAAAGTCAGGGATAGAAATTGTTTTGATGGCAGGAGTACAAAAGAGATATATCACAGACAGAACCATAACTGGAAGTGTAGTATGCTTTCTGTGCAGCAGCACAAATGCAAGACAATGCAGAACTTTCCAGCATCACAGCATATCAAAACTAATGCAATTATAAGGATACATGATGTCAAAATCATATGAAGCAGCTCTGTTCAACTCTGTTATTTAGACGATTATAAAAAAAGAGTGTAGTCTTGTATCCTGTACAAAACAAACTGGTTATGAGACTAGCAGCATCAGAAGAGATCGCTAATATGAAAAAAGGAAGTTAAGATGATAGACTCATGCTGATCAAAATGGCAGAAAAACTGGTTGTGTAACATATACACAGAAAATTAAGTGAATATTAGTACTTTTGGAGTAATAAAAGGATAAATAAGTGAATGAATGTCTAAGAATATTATTTATACTGTAGCATTTCACTACACGAGTTATTGTAATGTACAATAAAATTACTCTATACAAAATAATTATTCAGAAAAGGGTTTAAAAGTGACACAAGGCATAAAGTCACTAATATGAAATGATTGTTTTTACTTGAAAAGGGATAGTATAATGACTGCAGAATGTAACATGGAGCTATAATATGAAACAACTGTTTGAGCAAGAATACAGTTACGAAATAGCAGGCTAAGTCTGACATAAATGCTTTGATGTTAATATGGAAGACTGGTCAATTTACAATGAAAGAGCAGAACTTTGTTGTGCAGTAAATCATACTACTGATGAAAGGAGGTGCCATTTTGCTTAATAACAAATTAGATGATACACTGTTTACTGGCAACAAAAAGAACTTTCACAAGATTTGTTTAAAGATGTTGGAAAGACTTTGAAAAAAAATGTTTTAAATACCAAACAAGGAGTATAGAAGGTTTTATAACGGAAGTCAAATCATTTTATTTCTGTTTGCTTATATGCTTTGATAACTGATCTAGCTGTTACTGAGTAAGGCTACACTGCAGATGGAACATGAAAAAAGCTCTGCCATATTGTCTAATAAAAAAAAAATATATGAAATTCGAAAGTATGGGAAAAGTCATAAATTAATGAGCACAATTAACAGTTTAAAAATCACAAACTCTAAATGATATTGACATGATAAAATTGAAAATCAACAGGGGTTTAGCACAAGGTAGGTAACAAAGCAACACACATCTACAAACAAACATGCACACACACACACACACACACACACACACACACACACACACACACACACACACACACACACACACACACACACACACACACACACACACACACACACACACACACACACACACACACACACACACGCACACACATTTTGTGTGTGTGTGCTTGTGTGTGTGTGTGTGTGTGTGTGTGTGTGTGTGCGTGTGTGTGCGTGTGTGTGTGTGTGTGTGTAGTAGCTTTAACAGGAGTATCACAATATTAACATTTTACTGACAGTTCAGTTTCTTGATAGTTCAGTTTGAATACATAGTTAAGTGTTGGTGTTAGGGTGTGTGTGTGTTTGTCCTAGTGTTTATATGTTAGGTTTAGAGTAGGGGTTAGGTAAGTGGATAGATTTAGTGTTGTATGAGTGTGCTGGTGGTTGTGTATGTCTGAGCTTTCTTTGTGTAGTAGGAGTGTTACAGAAAAGTTTTTTCCTAGGATAAGGTGCATGGTTAGAGTTATAGGCAGGGACAGGGATAAGGTTATCACGTTAGTAAAGTGGTGCAAAGTGGCCCCCTCCCCTGCACCACCTTACCAATGCAAGATAATCCTGCCACTGTCCCTATTCCTACCCTGCACCTTACTTAAAGCAAAAAAACAACTTTCAATAGCATGCCACTATTCAGACAAACCATGTGTTGTGGCACTGCTGTAGTTTAGGAGGTTTTGTTTGCTTTATTTTCTTCAACTTTTGATGTAATTTGATCATAGAAATACCATAGTATTTAATTTTTGTGCTTTCTTTCGTGTGGGGTTTGGGTGTTTTTGTCAGTGTTTTAATGTGTCAGTATTATGAACTGTTGATATTTTTTGCTGACAGTATTTTGAGGGTTCACAGCAGGTGCTTGAGTTCCAAACACTTGAAAATTACTGTCTTGAAGCCAGGAGCTCAGGTGCCTTGCAGCTCGACTAGGCTGGTGCTCATACTCAAACTTGAATATGGGTTGGGGTAAGCAGCTGTGGGGAGGGAGCTATGAGCTTGGGGGAGCAGTTGTGGAGTGGTAGTGGGAGGGGTATTTCAGGATTAGGGATAAGGAGAGGGATTTTAGGGTCAGGGAGTGTTTCATTCTTCTTAGTGCTTGTAACGTGCATCATGATGCTAGAGATGGTGCTCTATTAACTTTTAAATGATTTGAAGTACTGATTTAAGATTCTCCCTGGTGTCATGTAATGTTCCTGCTAGTTTTGTGCTGAACCCCCCCCCCCACATGGATATGCACTGATCCCTTTAAACTGTTTGTCCCTGGTGTTAGAGGATTTCCTGCTGTTGCCACTTTTAGTTGCCCCTGTCCCTTGTAATGCTTGTATTGCTGCAGTCACTAACCAGTTGTAGAGATTAGAGTTTCATACTTCTAATTATGAAAATATCTTAGTTGCAGTAAGTGATCTTGGAATACAAGAGAAACTGAGTGACAGTGAACTGAAGCAGGTTATAATTCACTATTAAAGGAGTGTATGTGATACCAGGAAGAGGATACACAGAATGGGATGGCAACAAGTAATAGCAGAAAACAGACTAAGGCATGTTTTGGTGTTTTCTTTTCTTTGCTGTAATGCATCTTCTTGCTGTGTTAATGGAGGAGGGTTTAAGAGCTTGTCTCTCCTTTTTACTTTCATTTTTTTCTAAGATTCAGGCAATGTTTTAAAGTATCCGTGATGTCTAGCCAGTAGGGGTACAGGGTTTGATTATTTTGTTTTTACCTTTAAGGCACACTGTAAAGAGTTTTCCATGGAGTCTAGTGTGCCCCCAACTCAAATCTTTCATGGTACAAAATGTTTGCATGTGTTTTTAGTGTCAGTGGCATAACAGGTAGTACACTCACCTTTAGAGTGTAAGACCAGAAGACTATGGGTTCTATTCCCACTGTAGGTGATTGGATTGCTGACATTACAATGTAACATTACTGTGGTACTCCACATCTGACTGTGTTGTCCTTGAGATGAGATATTAAACTGAGGTCTCCCAGCATGATTTGGTGGTAGCTCAGCTGAATACAAAAGATGCCATCTCTACATACATGCACACATCCTTACCAGTACCTTACTGCTAAATACCCAGGGACTTGCCTCTAATGCTATGCCACTCATTGGAAATAATGGGTGGACATGAACTTTTGGCCATGTTCATTAGCATGTCTGGCTGAGGTAACATGCAGCCAAGCATTCCTCCTTATCATGCAGCTGCATAAATGTCTTACTGCCAACATTTCTTGGGTGGGGGAGAACATGTTTAATGACACCACTTTCCCAGAATGCCTCATTATTATATGCACTAGACCATAGAGACTGCTCATGGTGATGCATCACCTCATCATGGTAGATCACGATAGTATGACTTTCTCTTAATCAGAAATAGTTACAGCAAGGAGTAAAAGGGCTTACCCCGCACAGTGACCTTTCAGAATTCTGCTCCTAGTTTTGGGTGCTTTTATTTAGTTCTTTCTCTGAAATTCGACATTAGTGAAACGCATATATAATTTGTTAAGTGTAAACAGACTTGGTAAATATATACAAAAAGCAATGAGCAGAAAGATTGTTTGAAGAGTGTTAGTAGGGAAATATGAAACAGCAGTGGAAGAAAAGGGAGCAGAAGGTTATTAGGTAAAGGACGATGTGGAAATAAGAGAAGACGTCAAAGACTGATAAAATAAATTACATTTTATGTTTGAGTGAAAAAAAGAAAAACTAATGTCTGAAGATTTATCTACTGACCAGAAAGGCTGGTAAAGAAAAAGATAGGGAAAAAGCATCAAATAAAATTGAACATTTCATGGAACAAGTTATAAAAAGCAGGCCAAGTGAAAGTGCATGACAGTGTAGAAATAAGACAGATTAGAAAAGAAAACTGAGAAAGATGATTTGACGCATTTGATTTTAATTGTATTTATAACTGAAAAGTTATTTAACACTTGGTATAATTTCAGCTTTAGTACACTAATTGTGAAACATGCTGTTAAACAATGTAAAATTACCTGTGTGTGCACGTTCATATGTGTGTTCGTGTGTGTGTGTGTGTGTGTGTGTGTGTGTGTGTGTGTGTGTGTGTGTGTGTGTGTGCGCATGTGTGTAAAATGTAGACTGCCCTGTGCGATAGCATTTTATAGGTGGTCTGCCTCCTGATCTGTCTGTTTGTTGCATTGTTTACACCAACCTAACAAATTCATTAGAACTGGGCATGACTGTAAGTGGAAGAGCTCAAATGCAAGTATTACTGTACATGTTTACCTGTGTTATGGTAAATTCATTCATTTTAACAATGCTGAAATGTGTGAATGGATATCAAACTATCTGTTAGAGTTATGTAAACTGGTTGAATGCTGGAAGTTAGGAAGTAGCTGACTGATTTAATAAGACGCTGTCTTCTGTGCATCATGTACTGTGAAAAGTAAAAAAAGCTACACTTCACCAAAGACATAAACTGGGATCTGACTTTAGATGCTTTAGTGTCAGTGTATTTTGTTTGAAAAAGGTAATGATAGTAAGCCAGCATTTGAGCTCCTGAAACGTGTCAATAACAAACAGAAGTGGCAAGGCCTCAAGGAACGTTGCAAGATCTGGAGGAGGATAAAACAACTACTAAAGTAGAGCTGCAGGAACAGCTTCACAGAATACAAGAGCTAATAGACATAATAGAAAGACAAGGTGAAGTGATGGACGATTTTGACAATTGCTCAAGAATGTGTAATATCAGGATAATTGCAATACAAGAGAGACTGTGTGACATTGAACTGCAGCAGTCTGTGATTCAGCTATTAAAGGAGAGATTTTTTATACTAGGAATAGGATACACAGAGTGGGATGACAACAGGCAGCAGTAGAAAACAGATCCAGGCATGTCATGACATGTTTTCTTTACTTTCCTCTAAAAACTAATACAATGTGGAAAACAAAATGACTTAGCATTACCGTATTCCAGGCATGTACGTAAAGCTGATCACTGATTACTTGGAAACATTCAATAGGAAAAGGAAAGCTATACTGGAAGTATTAAATGAATTAAGAATGAATGGAACAGCTGCATGGTTGAAATACCTTGCAATTCTGGAAGCATAACAGGAAGTGGAGTGGTTCAGGCTGCACCATATGGAGGATGTTCAAAAGTTTAATCACAGGTATCACAGACAGCTAAACAACATAGACAGTAAAAATCTGAATCGCCTGCAAACATAGATGGGAGAGCGACCTTAGACATAGGAGAGCTTACACAGGTGCATTGGGAGGATGTGCAGTGTCAGATCCTGATTCCCCTGCAGGGAAGAAGACAAGACCAGGAAGTGTAGAGAGGTTGCATGCCAGTAAAAGTGGTGAGCAGGAAATAAAACAAATTACAAAGGCATCTATAAGGAAATTAAAAAAGAGACAAGATGGTGTCAGGGAAACAAGTGAGAGCGTTATATTACTTGAACAGAAGAACGCAAAGACTCTCTAAGTGAGATTTAGGCACAAAAACAGTGAAAGAATCAAAAGCATAGGCAGGTAGGCAAGGGGAAATGTAAGGAGATGGAAGGACAATGCCCTGGATGTTTCAAGTGACTCAGAAGTAAACTGTTGGGAAATGAGGGACTAACAAAGCTGAATAGAAACATTTATGATGGCTGGCAGAATTGAAAAGGTGGAAGATGGGAATAGAGAAGGAATGGAAATGACTACAGAAAGAGAAAAATGATAACTAAGTGGAAAAAATGGATACTGAAAGACAAGTTGTTTTGGGAAGGCAGGAAGGATGTACTAAATAAAATAGGTCCTTACCTTCTGAACCATACCGTAGGTAACACAGCAACAGTTTACAAACAGTGTGTGGAACTGAATCAGTTCCCAGAGCAATGATGGGTAATGCAGTCAAGGAGGCATAGAGATAAGACCCCAGGGAGCAATATATTTTCATAACTACTTAATGATGTACAATAAACTTCAGTAGGTGTAAGTTAAATCTAAGAATAAATAAGTATTTGCTGATGTAACAAATGCAGGAAATAAAAAGGAATGTATGGAGGGAATAGAAAAAGAAAGATAAAAAATGACCCATAGACAAATGTGAAATGAAATGATTGTGATGGGTAAGTAGCACAGTAAAACATTATAAAAGTGCAAACAAAGACTGTTGCACTATTATACCAAACACACAAATGAAGCTGGTGTACCAGACCGGTGAGTAACAGTGGGGAGTGGATAGCTATGAATGGGAAAGATGTGATATAAAAAAGATTATGACATCAGTTTTGGAGTTGGGTTAGCATACAATGTATTAGTGTGAGGGACACTGGAAGGAAACAAAAGAAAGTCTTAAAAGGCACATGTTCAAGGCATACTCATGCACATCCAAGAGTCACAGGCATGGATCCAGTGACTGGGGATATGAAGAAGGAGGGATCTGAGCACAGGTAGTCATCAAAGAAAAGAATGTTCAACTCAAGAGGATAGGCTCAGAGTAAGGACTATGTTAGATGGCAAAACCAGAAAAGGGGGGGGGTAGGGTGGGCAGAAAGACAACAAAGAGAAACAGATAATTGTGTGGGACATTGGGGGCTTGGCAAATCATATTAGAAGAAGGAGAATACAAAAAAGATAATGAGTATGGGGAGATAATGTTCCATTACATGAAACAAAATTAAAAATCATTGATGGGGATAATATACTATGCTAGGACTACCCAAAGAGAGAAACTGACTATAAGACAAAGGAAAGAAAGAGGGGGATAACAATAGTATTTTATGGAGAGCTTTAGAGAACCACAGAAAAAAAAAACAATAAAAAGGTGGATAGGCAGATGGATCATGTAGCAGGGGAAGGTAGAAGGTGCACCAAACAGAAAGAAAAGGCCTCAAAGTGTGAGTTCCTAATAAAGCCTTTAAATGACTACCTTTGTTTTTCTTGTTGGTGCCTTTCTAATTAGTGTTTATTTAGGGTAGAAGGTGCAGGCTGGACAACAAGAAACCTATGTAAAACAAACAGGGATGGTGAAGGATTTTGCAAGAATGTTTTGGTAACTGAGAAAGACAAGAAGAGAAGGAATAGAGATAATAGAGAGGACTACAATGTCAGCATAGAAGTAGAAGTAGAAAAATACAAGTTCTACAAAAGGAGGGAGTAGATGAGACAAGAACTAGCCCAAGGAAAGACAAATGGGCAGTGGCTAGACATAGAGAGAGAGATTGGTATCCATCTGACAGAGAATATACCTTCACAAGAAATATTTTGGTACACTCAAGTGGATTAGATAGGTTCTTAGGGAAGGGGAAAGCAAATGTAAATAATGAAATAGATGCAAATATAGTACAGCCACATATCTGTTCATGCAGCAGCAAGATTTAAGGCAAATCTTTATGAACAGAAAACAATGGAGAGGCAGGCTATAAATGGAAGGATACAGACAAGAAAACGCTGTGAGAGATAGTAAAGGAGTCAGTACAGGACGATATGAAAAACAGAAGCAAACTGCAAGAATGATGGTTGGATGAGTACAGAAGGCAAAAAGAGTAGGAAAGAAAGAAGGGTTTTTGAGGAGCTGGAAAAAGAGAGGGGTTTAGAGGTTCTTCAGAAGAAAATATAGTAGAAGAGAAGTGGTACAGGTCAGAGAAAGAAGCTATACTAATGGAATTAGAGGATGAAGTCATTACAGAACACGAAATTCAACAATGGTACTAGAACGACTGCTAGTGGATAGTGTAGGAGGCACAAGGGAAACAACTATCCAAGAAACAGAAGAAGAAGTAGGCAGAGAGAGAAAGATGTGGAAGAAAAGGGGAAGAGTTGGAGAATATTTCAAGGATGATAGCCTAATCAGGGGAAGATTTAATGATTACTACAAAGAGATTTCCAAACAACAGGGAGGGATAGAAGTCTCAGAACTGAACTGGGGAAAATGTAGAGGATATATGCTGGAAGATGAATAAAGAGATAATCTGAATGCAGAAGTGACAAGGGATGAGTTAAAGAAAGCCATATATAAGATGCAGGAGAGGAAAGATGGGGCCAGATGATATCCCTGGAGTACAGGAGGAATACAAGAGAAAGCAAGACTCATGCAAAATATCTAAAAGTATAAGGAGACCAAGATAACCATGCCACCTAAGGGGGTGTCAGGAACACATAGGGAGAAAGTGGGAAATTGTCAGGCCTATCTCTTTGTTTAATTTAGATTTTTAGGTATTGGCAAGAAGAATGGGTGAACTATTGCCAAAATAATACTACCATGACAAAATGGCTTCATGAAGAGAAGTAAACATAAAAATAATCTGGAGGAACCTGCTAGAATTTAATTTCCAGGAGCCAAAGTAGGAAGGGAAGAAAATGTCCTGTTTGACCTGAAGGAGGGCTTTGATATAGTAATGTGGTAATTCTGATGGAAGATACTGCAGCAACGGTAGGGAGGAGAACATTCTTATACTGGGTATAGGCCATATGCCAAGACCAAGTAACTAAGAGGAGTATCTGAAGAGACAAGGACAGAGATGGGGACCAGTAGGGGTGCCTACTATTCCAAGGCTTGTTTATGCTTGTAAACAAGTAGTTGACAATGGAAGTGAGACACAATTTACCAATGCTTGAAGAAAAGGAGGGGATGAAATCTCAGTTTGTGTTATTTTTAGATGACTGCATATTAATTTCAGAGGATCTGAAGTAGCAATGGGAATTATAAGAGAGACGTTTGAAAAATCAGGGAAATGGTGAGGCTCAGGAGCAACAGCAAAAAAAAAAAAAGTAGTGAGCTTAGGAAAGGGAAAAGAGGGAATAAGTAAGATAAAAGGGGCAGAGTTCCCCACGTACCTAGGACTCTATGTTGGAAACACAGCGATAGCAACGATAAAGAAAAACCTAGAGGCCTGGCCGGGGAGGAGCATTAATGCAAACAAGGATGATGATATTACCAATAATCATCCACCTACAACATACAAATAGACTATAGGGACAAAAAGCTACAACAAAAGTAAAACAACATAGAGAACTAAGTCAATAAAAACAAGGGGGAAAAGAGTGAACAAGGCAAACAATGAGAATGAATAGGAAAAGTGGGGTGAGTTGGAAGGCTCCTGCATATCCCTACATATGCGGTGGCATGTAACATCATTCAGTGGGTAGAAACAGAAGAGGTGGAGGTTAAGCAAAGAGTAAAGAAAAGGGAGGCATGCTTAGTGTTACTAAAGGTCATGAATGAAACAGCACTAAAAGAACTAGGATGCATGAAATGGAATGCGTGGAGCCTCAAAAACTATGGGAAACACAAGATGATGGAGGGCAAACATGGGGAAAATGAAGAACTCTGGAGTAGAACTGACATAACTCATATTTCAAAAGGAAGCAGAGCATACTAGCAAATTCTTTATTTGTAGTATAAAAATGATTACCGCATCTGGAAAGAAAGAGAAATGAAGATTATCAGACTGCTAAGAAACAATGTTAAAACCATCATAACTGAACAATGGAAGGGGGCAAAAACAGTACAGAAGCATTAATTTTCAGGAGGGTTTCCTGGACATGGGGAGAAGGTGGAAAAAAACTGACTGGAAAGAGGAAGGAAAGGGAGTGAAAAGGAAAAATCAATGGAAAGAAGTATTAGAATGTTACAAGAGTGATGAAGGAGATGGGGATCCCAAAGGAAAATGAAGGAGGAGAATAGAGATAGTGTAGGCAGTAATGCAGCCAACTGCTGTAGAGATATGACACACTACACATGAGGATTGCACATTAATGTAATGCACTGCATGAAGTTAATAAAGTTTGAAAAAAGGCACCAAACCAACATCAACTGTGCATGGACTATATTAATTTTTATTGATTTCACAAATAGTGACTATTCAGAAATAAAATTCTTTCTAGCACAAAGTGAAATTACATGTTGAACAAGCCCAATATGACAAGTGAGAGTGTGAACGATTTTACAACCCCCTTAATGAATACATTTCTATTTATGCTCCCTTTCAGTACAAATAAGTGGAAACCAAATAAGCAAATTAAACAACAAAAGTAAATAACTGCATTGTTAAATTACCCTCATCCACTAACAAATCCAGGTCGACTGTTGCTAGAAAGATCTTTCAAAAAAATCTATTAAGCTAGAGCCTCCAATGAACTCCAACCACCTATTAAAACAAAACGTAACCATAATGTTTTTACAGATGTATAAGGAAATTAAAGTGTAATTCCCAGGACAGTAATGCTTGAGATAAATGAGACAGTAGACTCAGATCCACAGAACATTGTCAACATCGCTGCAATTAAATCCGGTTTAAATTTCAGTAAACTAGTGCTCACAGTATCATTGCCACAGTACCCAGATTGTGAACTGCCATATCCCTGCTATAGTATCCAGATTGTGAACACCAATATAGCATTCAAGACAAGATTAAGGCAGCCCTATCCTAGGGTATAAACTATAGTTTCACGGATCCAGACAATATATATAGCTGCTTTCTCGTCAGCAGAGAAAAAATCCTCATACAACCATTGTACATTCTCTGAGTAAAACCTGCACCATTAGCTTCACTCCTCAAACATGACAGTAGGCCACTTTACTTCTTATCCCCAAGGGGGAGGTGTTTGTGAGCTCCTGCATATCCCTACGTATGCAGTGACATGTAACATCGTTCACTGGGTAGAAACAGAAGAGGTGGAGGTTAAGCAAATGATCCCAAGGGTGGATGATTCAAGAAAGTATGACCCCACCAACCTTACCAGGATCAGCTACAAGGCTATGATGAAGAAGTTGTGTATTAATTCAGAAGGTTATTGGTAATTTACTACCTCTAAAAGTATGTCAGATTCTGTTTCCTTGCTGAATAATACTGATAAAGTTCATTAAAGAACTCTCAGTTGCCCAAGGAAAGAGATTGTTCACTCACATGGACTACCTGATGTTATCAGGGCATGGACTATATCCTACACATGGATCGTAAGCCTAGTGAACATAGGAGTTAAGACTTATATTACTTGTCATGTACTCAAACATAATTTCTGGAAGAGTCTAAGCTGTAATGGTAGGTGTCCAACTGTACATACTGACAGAAAGTACTAATAGGGGTTGGAACGCAGTCTTTCACATTTTGACATTTTTTCTTTGATGCTAAGGTCAATCCATTAGATAAACAGGTAAGCTAATGTTCACTATCACTGTACAATTGTCTGTCTTACAATAATGTCAATACTCAGGGGGAGGTATAAAAACAGTGGTCTGACATTCAGTACTAGTAAATGCAACCTAATCACGTTTCAGAAGTAAATGATGTGTATAATCTATTATATGAAGAAAAAACTACTCAGTCTAAATATTGTCATAATTGACTATGGTACATTTATAGATGGAAATACATTCTTGCATCAGAACATCACCACTTTATTAAGAAAGGCCTTCATGTGGTAGATAGGCAGTTTTCCTTATGAGGTTTAAAACACACAGAGAACCATCAAGACAGGAGAATCCACTCCAGTTTATTGTGAAAAATACATGTTAATTTCCTTATGAGGTTTTTTTTCACCTTTACGCCTCACTTATTTTGTCAGCCCTTGAGAACAAAGTTTCATTTGCCTGGTCTTAACAAAACACGTACCTCAATTTGAAAGGTGGCAGAGATTAATAATCTTCTTCTTCTTCTTTCGGCTATTCCCGGTTAGGGGTCACCACAGCGGATCACCTGTCCGCTCATGATTGACAGTGGAATTTTACAGTGTCGAGTTGCCAGCCTGGCACCCAACCTTCCATAGAAGGCACACACACACGCACTCACACCTAGGGCCAATTTAGAGTGTCCAATGCACCTGCAGCATGTCTTTGGGATGTGGGAGGAAACGGCAGAGATTAATAACAATAATAATAATAATAATAATAATAATAATAATAATAAGCCTGGATTCTTGTATTATCCTGAAAGGCTTAAGGAACTGCTCTAGTTCTTGATCTTATTTTTTCTCCTGTATTTTACTTTCTAAACCATGAAAGATCCAACCTCCTCTTCGAGGTACTCTGTCTAAAATATACTGCAGGGACATTTTATAGTTGTAGTAAGTGGAAGAGATTCCTTAATCAAGGTCTCCCTTGCCTTTGGAATTAAATCACTTTCATAGTGAAAAGTATCAATTACTATCCACGTTTATAAAGGAATAGATGCCTGGGTATGCATAAATTAACATCAGATGACAGCAGCATACAAGCTTCTTAGGATCACTGGACCATATTCATGTTGTGAACCTATTAACCTATGAATAACTATTGTCCATAAAATAAATGAAGCATACAATAATATCAACTAAAAGCATTTGAAAAGCTACATGAAACCTGGAAATTAGGATTTAATGTCTGAAACTGAGTAACACAAATAAAAATGTTTGTAAAATTGAATTAGTTATCCTAGAGGTGACTAGCAAAAAGCTCAAAATGGAATGGAAACAGATATTGTTTATACTCTTCATACAGAAACATGAAAAAATGTTTTTAAAGCTTGTATTGATTAGCTCAGGCCATACGTCTTCATAGCTAGGGATGAAGTGAATCCAAATGAAAGTATAAATGAGCCAATAACACACAACAATCAACAAAGATTCATATGTGCAAAACAGAAGAGGACCGTCATTCACATTCATTGAACAGGCATGGAGGGGTAAACTGGAGTTTCATTAAATCATTAAAGGCAACAGATGGAAATGAGATAAGTGCTCAAGTGAAAACACGTCACAACTACTGTGAGAAGTAAAGGAACGTTCTGTCACAGAAATGAGAAAAGTGAGGTTCATTAAGATCATAACTGAGCTGGAGATACACATACCCCAAATAACATAAAGATGAAACAGTACCATATACATTAATGTCAGATGTAGAAATGACAGTAAAAAGATGGAAAGAGTCAAACTATTGTTTAATGTGAAGCGAAATGTGTAGACCCATCCCATTGTTGTTGAAAAGTCATTCAGTCAATTTTGAATCTTCATGACCTCATTGGCATTAGCATGCCAAACCTCTCTGTCAACAAATAATACTTTATATTCTTGCAAATTCAACTTCATTACTTCAGTAATGTTGTCTATCCATTTTAGCCTCTGCTACCCCCTTCTTTTTTTAACTTTCTAAGCATCAGTGTCACCACAGGTAAATCCTATCATTTTAATATGTAGTCAAAGTATTTGAGTTTTAGTTTTACTATCACACTTTTCAATTACCAGCCTGTTTTTTTTCCCCTAAGATATTGAGTGATCTGCTTGCAGAACTCGGAATTCTCAAAATGTTTTATCCAAAATGGCACTTAAAAACAGTGATATTCTGGTACATACAAATACTTATTGTCCAACTCTCAAAGCCATATACTATTACTAGGAAACCTATAGATTTTACTAATGTAGACCTTTGTTGGCATTGTGATGTCTTTACTATTTAAAATCTTATCTTGATTTGCTTTAGCTCACCTTTTAAATGTCTACCTTCTTTCAGTTTCATGAGTATAACCACCATCTGTAGAGTTATTTGAGCTCAGGAAAATAAAATCTGTCATTGTTCTACTTATTCCCGTTGTATTTGTACTGAAGGTGACATAATTGAATTTATTTTTTATCTTTTTCTTTTTATTTTTTATATTAAGCAGCAATCCAGCTTTTGTGATTTTGACTTTTACCCTTATCAACAGCCTCTTAAAATCTTTGTTATTTTCAGCCATCAGAGTGGTGTCATTAGCTATCTATGATTGTTAATATTTCTACCCATGATTTTGATCCCAGCATCAAATTCGTCTAACCAAGTACTTTGTGTGATATATTCAGCATGCAAAATGAATAAGTAGTCTGACAATAGGTGTAGTATAGGCTTGTCACATTCTTTTCACAGTTTGAACTGGTCAGCCATCCATATTCAGTTCTAACTGTTGCTTACTGTTCTATACATTGATTCCTTAGGATGCTAATAAGGTGACCTTGTATCCTCATTTCTCTAGGAACTTGCAACAGGTTATAATGTTCTTATAGTTAAAAGCTTTAGAGTAGTCAATAAAGGGAACAATCTATATTATACTTAAACTCCTATCCTCTACAGGCTCTCCCATAGTTTCTTTGTTAAGAAAATGCAAACTATGCGATGCACGTATGTGTGCAGGTTTCACAGTGACTGTTAGACCAATGTTTAGTCCAAGATTATACTACTCTGCCAAGACTAGAAGGCATTTTTGCATGCCGAGTCGGGTTTTTGGAACATCTTGAAGACTGATTTAGTACAGGTATACCTGGAATTTGAAGTGGCAGAATCCTTCATGCATTTTTGATGATTAATACACTGAATGGCTTCTTTACTTGCAACTTTCATGTCTTTGGAGTGAAGTGGATACTTAACATCTTCACCAATGGATGGGAAACTGGAAATTTACTCTGGATCTGGCCCTCAAGTCTCTGACAGACAGAGGCAAACAGTAATGCCCAAACTAATGTACCCCTCATTATCTCAAAAAGGAACCAAACTATATATTTAAATACCGGAAAACTGTCACATACTGCCATAAGGGGAGGCTGAAGAGCAAAATGTCATGGATCCATTGGCTATATATTACCCATTAACAGTAGCACAGTTGCCAGTAACACAAGCAGATATCACAAATAGTCCAAAATTGTCACAAGCATTAGATCTGATGGTGACAGGATGGCAAAGGCATGCTATTTTAATGTTATCTTGCATCCTCACTGGAAATGAACAACTAATTCCTTTAAAGCTATGTTCCACAGTGTGGGACAGCATATATGAAACACCTTATGATTTTTAAGATAATCTCCCTCTGCTTTTGATTTTTTGTCAATGAAAAATAAATTGATGACTTAGTAAAAGATATTGTACTAAATAACAAATGGTCCACAGTGGTCTGTTACAAGCAGTCATGCATCCCATGAATGGCTGCCCACAACTTGACAATTTATCCACTCTGTGTTTGTTGGAACATTTATAAAACTGGTGTTTCGAAGTTTCATGCTAAATACTAAATAGCTAGACTTTGGCTGCATATAATCAGCTACCTCTTAAATGCCCATTATTGTACGTCAAACAATGGTCACAAGACATAGTCTGATGACAGATTCACAGTTATAAAGGACAATGTTTTACTTCAGAAATGCTCAATATCTTATGAAACATAATATTAAGCATTTTACTTCACTGTCCCATTGCCCTGCCAACAAATAAGCTAGAAAAAATTTTGCTTAGTTGTTGAGAAAAGCTGTTCACACTATGGCTGCTAAATATGCATTATTATAGTGCAAGACCCTAAGTTTTATATTTGCATGCCAGAATACAGGTCATGCTGCTATCAAAGAAATGCCTGTATGTGATATTCTTAAATAAGAGATTATAGTTCCAGATGTACTTACTGAAAGGTAATGTCACTAGAGAACTGAATGATAAAACAGTTTCAGTATATGGATAAGCAGCTTTAATACTAGGCACCCTGTGCCAGCATATCACAGCCAGACTAATAAATGACAGTCATCCCAAACCACTTCAGAAATATGTCCTTTACACTTGATATGAATATGGACATGAGTCCTAATTTATACAGTTTACATGAGAGGAAACTTATAGAGAAGACACACTGACTCACTCAAAAGTGCCCTGCAAGTGGAAAGCCTAGAGCCTGTCACCAAGAGAAGTGATTAAGCATGAGATTATCAGATTTACACAACTTGAAGGGACCTGACACAGTGAAGACATCTAGAAGGGTGGATGACTATTGCAATACTGGAAAAGAGAGATGATTGAATGAAACTATGCCACCAAAAATGCAGATAGCCAAAACTCTTACTCCAAGATAGATGAGTGACTAATTTCATATGCAGAAAAAGATGGATGACCATATCTCAGTAGGAATATGGCTACGTTAACATATCAACAGAAGATAAGCTGATCAGATTCCCAACTTAATACAAGAGCATCTTTTTTTGAAAAGCTTCAAGTTTTCATCAAAAGGAAGGCAGAGAGAAATATACACAAATGGGATAGAAGAACCTTATTTTAAACACCACAGAGAAGAGATAAAAGGCAAAAAATGGAGAGGAAAAAAATAATAAAACTATAATAATAGGTCCATGATTAATATTTGACCATTTCTAGATCACTTATAAACTCATAACAGTAAATGTAGATTTACTTTAGTATCTTTCTGCTGACTAAGAAAACATTAGTGTTTTAAGCAACACAAGAGGGAGTATAATAGTGCAGTTCCAGTCTCTTCTGATAGGGTATGGAAAGAAAATGCAGTACATGATCATGCAATAACCACCCCGTTGTCAATACCATTCCTGCTACTGGGATTTGTCTCTTTGTAAATCAATAACCACATATTGCTCAGTTTTTGTCTGTGAAGATAAACTAGCTGTTACATTATCCTTATTATTTTTTCATTTTATTTTGCATCAGTATTGCTTATTCCAGAGTGTAGTGCCTGAGGGAGGGGGTACCTGTATTTTTAGTAAGAATTTTCTTAACCACATGAAAAGTTTCAGAACAACAGGAGTCATTTAATGATGCTTCTTGTAATAGTTTGAGACTCTAGCAACCTTGTGTTGTTATATATCTGCATACATCTGCTCCCTATGTTTTCCTGTAAGACACTAACATCCCTCAAAAACTATGACAAGTTGAGACAGTCAGAAAACTGTATTACCAGGATTGAAATCCATGTACCATCAACTGGGTAGTACTGTTGATTAAAAAACAAAAATGCAAGTACTTACCATGCAGGCAGGTATATGTTTTGATGAGGTTGACTCTGGAGGGGCCCGTAAAAATAAATTACTTGATCTAATAATAGAGTTAGTTGAAATCTGAATTATTGTTCTTAGAAACATTGAAGAAAAGTTAACAGTGAATGCCTTAATCTGTGTCAATCCAAGATTTCAGAAGACTTGGAGAAGTTTTTTGTCATCACCCCAACAATTGGTGCAAAGTAAAAGAAGGCATAGAATCATATCCAAGTTCTTCCCTTCCAGTCACCCTGGATTACATAAAACATTATCAACCTGTGAGAAAAGAAAAAGTGTGCTTTTCTTTTATGAAGTACAAGTGCTCCCCGTGCTTCAATCATCCTCTACCATACCAACTGTTCAGCAATACATTCACCAGCCAAGCACATGAGAATTTCTGCATCCCCCTTGTTGACTCCAGCAGACCCTTCCAAGGAATAATAATGGGGAAGGAAGTACTCTTCTGATTCCATTATTCTTAAGCTTTGAAATACAGTCATTCTGCTAGAGACAACCTACAAACTTCCTGACAAAGAAAATGAACACTGCCAAGCATCAACTCATTCTCTTCTTATCCTGTTGCTGCATCTCCTTGAAACGTAACTTCTGACCATAAGTATAGGTGTCATCAAATAACAATACATGCTTGAGAACATTGCTTATAAATTCAACCTCAGACAAGGGAAATGAAGACCACTTGCAGGTTTCATCCTACCTGCCCTTTATATAAAAAAGTCTAGACCTAATAGGCAAACAGAACAATGTTTGCAATTTGACAGCATGTTTTCTCAACACTTATACCTGGGATGTTTTGTTGTAGTCCACATAGGATATATAATCTCTAGAAGACAAACCTTAATAAGGATAAGCTTTTGCTACAAGAAAGGCCATGTAGTCCCACAATGTATGAACCCCTTCTTGAAAGCTACATCAGTTTCCTGATGCTGCCCCATGCTTATAAATTTAATTTGATAAGATCCACCCATTCCTCCCTGGCTTGACACTGTAAATGGTTCATCACCCAGGCCCCTACTTGTAAATGTTTTATGTTCCAAGCCCCTGCTTATACTTAACAAACATACCAGAACTTGTCAGAGATTTGGGATGCATGGCTAGGCTTAAGAAGGCCCCAATGGTCATTAGCCTTGTACATACATATGAACCTGTGAACTCCTCACTAGGACACTTCATATTGCTATCTTCCTAAATGATGAATCTTCTGCCTCATATCTTATGTTAAAAACAATGGACAATGCCATTGTATTAGACAGATCTTGCATGAATGGATACAAGCCTAATATGTTATCAAAGGAATAAGTCAACAGCATGAAATTTGGAAGGAAATCCATCAGACCAAGGATGAGAAATGTTAACAGATTATAACAAATAAAAAAGATTAATCAAGAACAAGCCTCACTGCAAGTTACACATTTTCTTGCACTGACCACCAAGTATTGTGTGCCAGTGTAATTAAAAGACATGAGAAAGGACATCCCTCCCTAGTTCAACATCTTATTTGAATACAATGGAAAAGATAAGAACCAAGTTTCACACAAAGTGATAACCTCTGGTATATTCTTTATTTGGATAACACAACATTTTGGGGGAAAGTAAGATGCAACAGCATGGCAAAAATATACTCCCAACTTAACTTGTCAAATGCTTATCTTACAAATAAATGTTGCAAAATTACATCAATAAAAACAATGACTTGTCCATAATATCTGCAGACTTTCTCAGAGAAAACTATGAAGACCAAAGGATTTCTCTGATCTTAAGAACTTAGTCTTCTGATATTGTAAAAGGAAGCCTAGAATCTTCCAGCTCTTCAACAGAACAGAAACATCAGTGAATGTGCAGTCAAATATGTCTTGAGAGCCCCCCCTCTTTATTCTACCTCCCCAGAAAAACAAAATGCACCCTGAAAGTGCCTAGAAATGTCAGGTAAAATATCACCAGGGCAGATGATCAGTTGTGATCAGTGTACTACCCTGGTAAACAAATGTGAAATAAAATTTAAAAAAATTGCACAACCACAATACTTTATGGTTGTTGAACTAGCATATATAGTGGACATAATTTATTAAACACTGTATGCCAGCCTGATCTTTCTAGTTAATGTCTTTAGTCCTTGTGACATTAAAGAATAAAACTGCTCTTTAAGCCATTCTAGAGTCACTGCAGTTTTGTAGCCTAAAGTCATCTGAATCTTCAGTTGTAACATCTGCTAAAATGTTATCATACTCCATCCTCATCTCAGTGGCGAGCAGTTAGTAAAGACTACTGAAGGAGTTCGGAAATTACATTATATTCATCAGACCATGAATGCAACAGTCCCATTCAGACCTCTCAACGTCCCTGATTTTGACTCAAATTTTAACTCTGTCTCTCTTAATCCCTCCTAAAACTAGTGACTTTTGGAGGAAAGGTGATGAATTACACTTAATGAATAATGACAGTTATTAAGAGTTATAAACTTCTTTTACTTCAGAAAATGTGTATTAATTCATATGCTCTGTTCCTGTCAATGTTTCAAGTTAATAGCACTAATATTTTAAAAGTGTCCCTGATTGTCCCTGATTTTTTCTTGACTTGTCCCTGATTCTGTTGAAATTTGTTCCCAGTTGGTTGAGAGGTCTGGTCCCATTCATAGTCTCAGATGAGTATGCAAGTACTCCTTTAGTGCACCCTACTTAGTGCATTCTGACACTGAATCATTTATGTTGTTACTGCAAAAGTTCTTTGACCTCTCCTGCATCCTCTGGGAAAGCTTCTACTATGGAAGAACAAAACCTGATTACTCTAGATTTGCTTCCTCCATTCCAGATCCACGAAAAATTACCATTGCTTTCAAAATAATGGGGTAACTCTAAACAAATATTCTTTTGCAGGGCAACAAGTCCCCTGTACTCCCATCCTATGTAATTATATATAGCAACTCCATGGTCGCATTACATTCGTAAGGGAGAAACTCCCCCAAATATTGGACAGCAGTCTCAGGCAATCACTTGTCTTAATCTAACATGATCAAGGTCATACAGGGTTGCCAATAGGAACAAAACAAAAGTTTTCTACAAAATGCCAGAAGGCTTTAAAAGCTACTTAAACTCATGAGATCCTGCTTAGATAATGTACCTGTAAGCCAAGAGCCAAGTGATATCAGATAGGGATGTTCATCACAAATTCATTGTAATCCACTACTAATCATTAAGATAAGTAGATTTTATCAGTTTTAGACAAGCACCATGCAGTGTAGAATAATGAGTATAGGTCGCTAAATCTGCTGTTCAGAAGAAAACTTTGTCAGCAACAGCAATATCTTGAAGTAGAGATATCTAAAGCAGACTGTAATTTGGCCATATACTAGCCAGCATATCTATTAGCTAACACTATAAGCATCATGCTCTTCTGTGCGACACCACACCACCACTGTATACTTGTCAGGAGGGCCAGAGAGATGGACTAAATATTGCCACTGTGCCTGTGTTGCTTTATACTGTTGAAGATGCTGTATTAGGGTGTGGTGCTGCCACTGGTTGCTCCCTGTTTGCCTCACTGTTGCCACTGCTGGAAGCTGTATTTGTGGTGGTTGTAACAAAGCCTGATGATGTGGGTCAGGAGATTCCAAGAACCGAGGGAGTGGGATGCCTACTTCCTGGTAATTGTGTTGTGTAACATGCAGCATGATACAGATGGCTTGGAGGCAGTTACCAAAGAAACCAAAGGTCCAAACATCTCAAATGTCAAAGAACTTTATTCCAAATGCAAAGCTCGTGAACCACATAGACTCTCTATCAGTGCAGGTTAATAACAGTTAAAATTAAATGGTGCTTTTATACCATAAGCCAGCCTATCAATTACAATAAATTAATTAAGTAAATTAAAAGTCAGCTGATCGTCTATTGAAATAGTGATTCCAATTTAAAAATGTTCATCTGTCACAAATATTCAAATGTAAGTAAAACCATAGATCAGTAGAAAAATATAAATAGACATAAAAGACTCAGTAACCATATAAAAACGTTGCAAACATGTGAAACACTTACCCCTGGATTCTCTATACCTTATACGGTGTGCAAGATCGGTGCAGGAATTGTAGCAGGCAATATGTCTGCCGTGCGATCCAGGAACAGCCTGCAGGGGCATGCACGAGCACTCCTGCACTAATCCTGCATTGACTAAGCCCCTGTATGCAAATCACCCCACTTGCAGGAGAAATCTATGCAAATGAGTTGATTTTGCAATCCAGGAAACTTGCAACCAGCCGTGCAGGACTACTGCAATCTGTAGAAATGTACTTGGTAAGTAACCGAACACATTTCTGCAAAATCCAGAACGGAGCTATGACAGCTCCGAATAAAGGCTGGATACCATGTAGTAAGCATGCCAATGACAAAGTATAAGGCCACTGGCATTGCAAACAGTGAAAAAAAAAAAAAAAGAACTTTTATTTTTTTAGCCGATCTCGGCTGTTTAAGTGTAAGGCAGCGGCGCGCAAATGGGATCGGGAGAAATAACAAAATAAACCTAAATTAAGCATTCCAACTAAAGTCAGTATTCTGCCATGCAAGTCAATGGCAGGCAGAAGACAACATGGCCAGTGAGTAGTGGTTGCTAAGGGGGAAGGCTCAGTGTGAGACATGTTAACTATGCATTAGCAAGCAATCCTATGCAAATGAGGGGATGATAGTGAATCCCAGTTTACCCCAGCATGCTAGTCAGGTCCCAACAGTGTAAGAGTAGGAAATGTTTGGTTTAAGCCTAGGAGTTAGGTGACATCATGGGGGGGTGTCAGGCATACTGTAAGCAGATTGGAGCCCTGTGGCTCGGGTTTGCTCCTATCTTAGTACAGCTAACCTAGGGTGGTGGGTCTAAACCTGCCTAGCACTCTTTACATTGTCTAAGCGGGTTTGTCCACCACACACTGGGTTTTAAAGGCAGAAAAAAAAAAGTTAAACCAGGAAATAGCAGCAGTGTGCACATTTGTGCACTCTGTTTGCGCAGCATGCCCCTGGGCTTAAACAGGAAGGCAATGGGAAGGGAAAACAGCAGTAGGAAGGTAATCAAAGAGAACTAGCATAGCTGGCAGGTGGAATGTATCAGAATCAGCCAATTACACAAGCAGCAAACCAGCCAAACCCAAAACACTATATAAACTATGCAAACACCTTCCCCTCTGGTTTTTCCCACACTCTACACCACTGGTGTAAACAAGCGGGGAACTTTAACACTCACAACAGTAAAATGATAGGGGCTGCAATAGCTATCATACAACAACTTGTGGAAGAGGCTGAGGGTGATGAGGATGTGAATGCTGTTGACCAACCCACAGTGAGGAGACAGAGAAGAGTGTGCAGACCCAGGGTAGCCTACCAGGGGCTACATGACCTGGAGATAGTGGAGCACTATAGGTTGGACAGGGACCTCCTACAGGAAATTGTTGAGCTGTGCTGGCCATGCCTGACACACAGAACTAACAGAGGGGAACCCATCCCAGTGGATACCAAGGTATGTGTAGGCCTAGGAATACTAGCTACAGGTACCTTCCAATAGTCAACTGGGAATAAGATGGGGATTTCACAGGCATCAGCATCCAGGGTACTCCATCAGTTCCTGGATGCCATTTCAGCACATGTCGGTGAGCATGTACATTTCCCCAACATGCATGAGGTGTTGGCCAGCAATATGCAGCTGTTCTGCCAAATAGCAGAATACCCTGAGGTAGTGGGTGTGATAGACTGCATGCAAATATGCATCAAAGCACCACCCGGTGAGCTGGGTAGGGTCTACATCAACCACAAGGGCTTCCCCTCCATCAACTGCCAGGTTGTGTGCAATGCCCAGGGCATAATAATGAACATGTGTGCTGGCTGCCCTGGAAGCTATCATGATTCCCTTATCTGGCATCTGACGCAGCTGTACCAGGGATTTGCCAATGGGGATATCCCTGACAGTCACCTAGCGGGGGATGCTGGATACACACTGGAGCCATGGCTGATGACACCCATCAGAAATGCACACACATCCAAACAAAAACTCCATAATAAGGCACACGAATAGACCAGAATTATAGTAGAGTGTGTATTTGGGGTTCTCAAGTCACTGTTCCGGTATCTGGACACATCCGATGGAGTCTTGCAGTACTCACCAACTAGATGTACCCAAACTGTCCTTGTATGTGCCATACTACACAATATGATCCCATGGAAACAGCTGCAGCAGGAACAGCACGGGGCAGGGCCACACAGCCCCCCACCATTGCCAAGGCCCGCACAAGCACAGAGTGACTCGGAGGAGGAACAGCCTGAGCCTACCCCAGTAGGCAGAAGGAGGTGTGCCCAGTATGCCCTGGCCTTGGCAAAGAGGCAACGCATAGCACATACACTGACACAGGGGGGACCCAGGAATAAAACCTCTTTCTGACTCTCACATACATTAAAAGGGATGCCAAACATTACACTACATGTGCTTAACCATTTGTAGGGAGTGTACTATGTGCATCCAACATAGGCAGCCCTGCAGCACCACCCTCAATAGTGGGACACCCACAAGGTAAGTGACTCACACATGCCAGTCAGGGGAGTTCACATACCCAACAACAGTCACAGCCAGCAAGGCAGGTGTAGACAAACACCTGAATGAGGCCTATGGGTACCATCCCCCCCGGCCTACACAGACAGACTACAGCAGGCCAGGCAGTAGGATGTCAGTTCTGAAGGGTAGGAAGTCAGAAACTAATATGTAGGTAAATAAAAGCTAAGATATGTAGTACACTGGTATGCCTCTAGACAGCATGATAGTTAAGGCTACAGAATGAAATGGAGTACCCAACATACCAGTACAGTCCTAGCAAATGTGTACAAGTGTCAGGTGTGCCCCCCCCCATCCTACATAGTAATGTAATAACAGACAGGTGTGCCCCCCAATCCTGTGTAGAAATGTAGAAATAGTCATGTGTGCCCCCCATCTTATGCAGAATCCTATGCAGAAATGTAGTAACAGTCAATGCCAAATTATCGACAGATATCCTGCAGAGACAGCATGCTACTTGTAGGTGTACAACACAAAGGTCAGCACTGCAGTACAAACTACCTGGACTAGATCCACACATTCAATACAGACAGACATACTGGGCATGCTCACACACTTAGAGAAATGAAGGCAATGTTAGTCAACAACATACTCAAAGGTCATACTGGTTATGCTCACACACTTAAACACATGAAGGCCATGTCTGCAAACACCAGTGGACCAGACATATCTGACAGTCGCAGATGTTAGTGCAGACACTCATCAGTAAGCACCACTCATGCTTTGCACACACAGTGGATAGGAATACAAGTATATATGTAAGGACAACACACTATAATAAGTCAAAGGTAGACATGCATAGATGTGTGGAAGAGGGTGACTGTGACAAGTAGCCATCCAGGCCTATCCCACCTAGCACACAGCCAAAAGGCCACAATCACACAATGGTCAGATGTCACTCACTGCAGATACTAGCCACTAGTATCTGTCAGCATTACAGACTATGTGGTGCACATGCTAGCTGTGCAACTTGACTGTACAAGGAAGTGGTCATCTAGCAACTGTATACATGTACCTGTGAAATATGACCCTGTTTGTGCCTGCATGTAGCGTGTTAACCCCTAGATGAATGAGTTATGGCCCATGCACACACTGCCCTCCCCATAGCCCTACTATGTCAAGCCTGCTGAGGTCATCCACTGTGAAATACACCTTTGGGAAAGCTGCAGCCCAGTAATCTCTGTGGCACATCCCATAACTGCATACTGTTGTAGTATGCTAAACTAATTAGGTAGGAGTTCCAATCCTAGACAGGGCCTTTGTGTGTGTGTGTGTGTGTGTGTGTGTGTGTGTGTGTGTGTGTGTGTGTGTGTGTGTGTGTGTGGAGAGAGCAATACTTTTTAGGGTGGTCACACTTCCTTCAATTGAAATGTTCTACTTTGGTAAGGCTGCTGATGTCATCCACCTAGAAATACACCTCTGGGAACGTTGTAGCCCAGTAATCTCCATAGCACATGCCATAACTGTGTACTTCTATAGTGTGATAAACTAGTTAGGTAGGAGTTTTAATCCCAGACTTGGCAAGTATGTATGTTTGTTTGTCTACATAGAGAGCAATGCTTTTTAGGGTGGTCACACTCTGCACAATTGAAATGCTCTACTTTGGTAAGGCTGCTGATGTCATCCACCTAGAAATACTCCTCTGGGAATGTTGTAGCCCAGTAATCACTGTAGCACATCCTATAACTGTGTACTGCTGTAGTATGATCAATTAGTTAGATAGGAGTTCTAATCCCAGACTTGTCAAGTGTGTGTGTGTGTGTGTGTGTGTGTGTGTGTGTGTGTGTGTGTGTGTGTGTGTTTGTCTGTCTGTGTAGAGAGCAATGCTTTTTATAGTAGTCACACTCCATACAATTCAAATGCCCAACTTTGGCAATCCTGCTGATGTCATCCAATGTGAAATACACCTTTGGAGAAGGAGTTCTCCAGTAATCCCCATGGTGCATCCTATACCAGCCCCATGCTGGTGTTGGGATATAGACCTCTTTTAGGGGGTTCTATATCCACACATGTCAGTTGTTGATGTTTTGTGTGTGTGTCACTGTCTGTGTAGGGAACAATGAATTTTAGCCTAGCCACACTCACTACAATTCAAATGCTCTACTTTGGCAATCCTGCTGATGTCATCCAATGTGAAATACACCTTTGGGGAAGGAGTTCTCCAGTATTCCCCATAGTGCATCATATAACAGCTCCATGCTGTTGTGTGATAGAGACCACTGTTAGGGGTTCTATACCCCCACATGTCAGTTGTGGATGTTATGTGTGTGTGTCACTGTCTATGTAGGGAGCAATGCATTTTAGCCTAGCCACACTCATTACAATTTGAATGTCCTACTTTGGCAATCCTGCTGATGTCATCCAGTAATCTCCATGGTGCGTGCTATAACTGGGTAGTGCTGTAGTGTAATAAACTAGTTAGGTAGAGGTTCTAATCCCAGACATGACAGGTGTGTGTGTGTGTGTGTGTGTGTGTGTGTGTGTGTGTGTGTGTGTGTGTGTGTGTGTGTGTGTGTGTGTGTCTGTGTTTGTAACTCATATCCTGTGAGTGTGTGACACTTGCGCCCAATGTGGAGTGGGTTTTGAAAATGTCTTATATGGTGGCCGTAGTATATATCACAATGTCCACCATACAGAGATAACATATGTGAAATAGTCGAGAGGCTAGGGTGCAAATCCATACCCATATATGTGACATCAAGGCCAGGCAATCACAGTTAGCAACCCCAGTATTACCCAGAGCACACTATCAACCCATGTCTCATACACACACACACACACACACACACACACACACACACACACACACACACACACACACACACACACACACACACACACACTTGCCTAGGTAACAGCCAATACATGGGTAGTACACTGCATATTGACCACTGATAGTAACTATGGAGTGATTGCAGTGGGCCACAGAGGGCTTGACACCCTGTCCATCTGTCCAATAAGCATGTACATGCAGACAGTGCACCTTCCCCATGTTCCCCACTGGAGACCTGCAACATCCGTGGTGCCATCAAATGTGACCCACAAAGGACATATCATGCCTGAAAACATGCCCTGTATGGACAGATGCCACTGACACCAGGGAATGCTGTTAGCATGCTATCAATGTAGGTGCAGGGTAAAGCTTCTGTCCATTAGCAGTTCCTGTCACAGAAGGCCAAGACTGGCACATCTGATCATAATCTGTGTACATAACATGGGCCAGACACCCCAGGTACAGTTCCACATGTCACTGTACATGCATGTGGGAGGTGTGCACATACCCAACACTGTCCATGTCATGGACTAAGGAACACATACATGGCAAGCGATGCACAGCATTGGCCACAAGCAACAGTCACCCAGGTGACTGGATAGTGGATGCAATATCCACGTGTGGGCAAATGCAGAAACTACAGCCCTGAGCCACAATGCAGACCATTGTCGTGTTGCCTGATGCCAAGGTATACCCATCACCTAGTCTTGTATAGCCATCTGGCACAGTCGACCACCACACACCTGTGCAGTAATGAACCCATGCATGTCAGTACTGGCAACCTGTGTGTTTGTGTGTGTGTTGTATGATGTGTATGATCATATCCACACTCACTACAACCCCCACTGACATACTGAAGCATGCTGTCTGAGGTCAGACACCTCCCCATACCTTTTGCCCATATAACCTCTGTATGACCCGTGTGATGCATGTGATACATGCACAGTAATTTCTTGTGGCAATCCCACTAGTGATGAGTTGCATTGCTGGCCCTGCCAAGTGTGTCAATGTGTGTGCATCCCTGTGAAAGTGTGGCTGTGTTGACTCTGACACCTGTTCATGTGGACAGGCACGTATGCTACACGTACTGTATAGCTACCATATTTCTGTTGCAGATGTCACTCACCATCACATATATGTTCTGAGGGCTCCCCAACAGGTAATCTATGTGGCACATCCAATAACTGCATGGAACTGTGATAGCACTACAAAGGTGTCAGGCGTTTGATACTCTGTGCTTGTAGGCGTGTGACACAAGCATGCTTAAGTTTTACTCTCCCATCCTGCCCTGACTTGTCTTTGCCTCTGTCTGCCTCTCTCACTCCCTTACTGGTGGATGTGGAGACCTACACCTGCTTTGCTTAGGCAGCAGCATGTGTATTTTAAGTGATGCTCATGATCAGCTGATGACCTCTGCATGAATTGCAGCCCTCCCCTGGCTGACTTCATGTGGAAAAGCTGTAGTAACATTCCCAGAGGCAATTGCATGGAAACACACTCCAATATCTAGGGACATCATGTTGGTGTTGGGCCTTTCCATTCACTGTGAGCAGGAACTCGATCTGTTGTTTGGCAAACAGTATCTCAGATGGATTGGTGATTTACCTCTAACAACATACAGTGTGGAAACAGGCCAACACACAGGAGGGAGATGTGCCTGACCTGACTACAGACTGTACGTGCTGCTATACTGCATTCAGAGTAATGTTGGTTTAACATGGTGTGTGTGGATATGGCTGTCCTATATGTTTTAATACCTGCCATGTCAGTTCTGTGTTTATGAGGACTCCCCATCTTTAGGGTCATCTGCAGACTGGGCAGTGTGTGGTGCCTTTGGTTTCATGTGTTACCCACAGAGCATCAATCTGTGACCTGCAGAAGGTAGTGTGAGGATTGCAGTCTGTAGATGGTGAAAGCCATGATAGTTACTAAATTCATATCCTTCATAGGACATATGTTGCGACAAACCCTGTTACAATGGTAAATGTATGAGGTTATCACAGCAACATGTCAATATTGACCCTGTGTATGTGCTTCCAGCCACAACTCTGTCAACATTTGTACATATGTCATGCATTAAGAGGTGCATATGTGCTGTACACCATAATTAGTGTCATCATATCTGATAACAAGCCAGTGAGATAACAGACTGCTACACATGTTATGTACAGTAGGGGTTATATTTGATGACATAACCTGGACATTCTGTGGTTGTCTGTACAGTACTGAGGTTTGTGTACTTATGGTGAATGTCGACACTGTGTGTATTGTTAATATGTACTTTGGCCTGTGTACAGACTGTGGCAGATGTCATCATTCTAGGTCCCATCCTATCTGATGTTACATGCTGCTCCACTGTATGTTACCATATTGGCTTACATGTTTTTAGGGCCATAGACACACATATCCCATACCACAGACAGGCATCAGACCACACTGTGTAGTGGCCCAGTATATGTAGGGTTAGTGTGTGAGTGGCACATATGAGAATGGTGTTGAACAGATAGTCCATATACTGTAATATTATGCTAGCTTAGCATATGTGGCTGTGGCTGTGTTCACATTGGTTGTGGTTATGCACTTTCACACAGGTGTATCTTACCTTGTGCTGTGACATGCCCGTAGAGCCTGCTATATATGCAGGTACATGTGCGTACACAGGAGATGTAGGCCAGTGTTGAGCCAGTCTGCCTGTAGCCTGCACAGTGCTTTGTTACATGCCTGGCAGCTTAGTGTATTTACCCAGTGAGATATCATTTCCAGATACTTGTCAGATTTACTGCTGACGGGCCTCCATTAACAGTCATGTATGTCAGACAGAGCAGTGGGATGCTGTGCAGATGTATGTCAATATCTAATGGATAGTATGTGGCCATGGCACCTCTGTATCAGCAGTTATAATGTGTCAGGACAGACAGGGGTGTGTGAATGCACAACCTATGGGGGCGATTGTATACCAGTCGTTATGTGTTATACCCATCTACCTGGCTGTTAACATCCATATTGTCAGGCTTGGCCCACATTTTCTGCACTAAGGGGTTCTGTGTATACCACTGGACTGTACAGAGTGTGTCAGAATGTCCACATATATTGGCCAGTATCTCTGCTAAAGTCCACAGGAGCATTACGTGCTTGCAGCGGTACTGTACTATGATGTCCTTAGGATGTCTGTCAGTAGCCAATGGCGCATATGTGAAAAGCAGATGTGACCTCCCACACACACCATGTCTATAAAGACAATCCCTATTACAGCAGCAGTAGTCTACTAATATACCTGCTATACATACCCGACATCCCCTTGCACTATGAAGTTGGGACTTTAGGGGCTGAGGTAGGGCTACACTCTATGCTCAGGACATATGGTGAAAATGTATGTACATATGATTATCCAGATATCTATATAGATAATTACACATGTACATATCAACATATATATGGATGGGTATGTATATGTACATAGATATGCATATGCACACCCATATATATACATATACAAAGCATTATATGTTTACACATATACAGACAGTGATACATATGCACATATACGTATAACGTGCTGCCATTCCTGCCATCAGTCTACTGCTGTTGTATCCCACACACATACGGTGGGGCAGGGGCCATATATGTGTGGGCTTCACCTACATAATACATGTGTGCCCATATGCACTCCAGAGGCCAGTGTATGTAGCAGTGGTATATGGTCCTGTATTACTGAGTCTGGGGGGTGTGTACCATAGATAACCTAGGCTGTTACAAAATGTGGGGGTATCACGGGTGAGCTGCCTTAAGGTATCTGGATGTACAGGACCATACATTTCACCTATCTTGACATTACTTACATAAAGTGGGTTACTGCAGGCCTACTGCGTCCTGCCATACAGACTGTTCTGTTTGTCAGTGTGCCTGTGATGGTGTCAGTTATGCCTTGTAATGTAACAGTTACATCCCATATGGTCAACTGAAGTCCTTACCACCTAGTGATTGTGTACAGAGTATAGATATAGGTGCTGAACTATACACCTGCATTACTTACTGTTGATTGTGTGGTATTCCATGGCCCAGTCTGTCTTTACTATTGTACGATTTGAAGGGCTTGGCCTGGACAGCAACAGTTGTGGGCCTTTCCAGACTACTGTATTAGTATAACTGTTTCACAGTTTCATTACTCTGTTTATATGGATGTCAGTGTCTGAATGGCTATATGACATAACATATAAATCTGTAATAGTAGAACAATAAAGGTTTTCCATATCTGCAAACATGTGTGTGGTGTTTTATCCTATGACCTCTCTGTGTGTATATGTTGCAGGCAACGAATGTCATTTGTATGGGTGGCTCATCCAGTCTGCAGTTGTTAGTGTGTTAACTGTAGGCATAGTGGCTGTTCCATATTGTGTGCACCTACTACGTAATTATCTTACTGTACATATCTCTGCGTGTGTATGTGTAGTCACATGTATATATATATATATATATATATATATATATATATATATATATATATATATATATATATATATATATATATATATATATATATATATATATATATATATACATATCTGTATCTGCATATATGTGTCTATGTATATGTATCCTGGGGATGTTGATAGCTTTCACATTTTACATTTCCTATGGGAGCCAGACTGTACTGCATGATATGTTACCAATACCAGCCTGACATTATACAGGTGGGATGTAGTACTGTTAACATCTTCTGCCCATGTCATGTCAGGACCTGGTTATGGGATCTGCAACACTTCATAGTGTATTGCGGGGCAGACATGTTTGGCTATGGGGGGGTATACCTATTCGTACAAGATGTATATTGTTTAGGGCCTCTCAACCCCATTAACGGTGCATGTGGACATATATGATTTAGTTAATCTCCTATTGATATCTACACATGTATGTACATATATACTTATATGGATATATATATATATATATATATATATATATATATATATATATATATATATATATATATCTGCTTGCACACACACACACACACACATATATATATATATATATATATATATATATATATATATATATATATATGATAACATATATATATATATATATATCTATATATATATATATATATACCTACATAGATATATATCTGCTTACATATATGTAACGTGCTGTGTATATGTAGACATATAGGTGTAGACATTTATATGTGTTGATGTAGGCAGTTGCATGTATATATGTTCATATATATTTATATATCTGTATATATATATATATATATATATATATATATATATATATATATATACGTATATAGATATGTTGTATCTGTTTAGATATTAATATATTTACACACACACATACATCTAAATGTTGGAATACATTCTCTGTACTGTTTAATGGCTGGGCTGGATGAGAAGTTTTAAAAAACAGCAGGGTTATGTATATCTGGCATGGCTTTGTGGGAAATCACTTTGTCTATGGTGTGCAGGGTCCTGGGTTCGAGGCTTGCAGAGGCTGTTTATTTTGTTGCTGGGCAGAACACGGGCCGTTGAATACAGAGTGATTAAGGCACTTTAAAGCAGTTGTAAGTGGGTTTGCGTTGAGGTATGCACTGCTAACTTCCAGTTACAGTTCTTATACTCAGTTAGCTTCTAAATTGCTTAACCAGTGTAGGCATTGCTTACCCCTGCACAAACAGGTTTAGACCTGCTTACTGCTGCTTAAAAGTGCTTACTCCCACTTACCCCACGCTAATTTTTTTAAAAGAAAAGAAAAAAGGATTACAAGGAAAGTGGTGAAAAATGGGCACAAATAGGGAAAGACAGTAGAGAAAATGGCTATGGATCTGCAGAAAGGGTATAGGGAAGGTTCATAGCTGCCCGTTTCTTCTACAGTAACAGCTGTGCATATACACTGAATTTGGAGGTATATTTGGACACTCAAACCTCTGGGAGAGGGGTGAGGACAACAATAATAAGCTGTGATGCCAATTAGACTGGATTATATGTGTCTAGTGGACATGTGTGCGAAATGGACAGCTATGTATGGGGCAAGTTTTTTGTGGGAACAGATTGCCCTTTTTTTCTTTTTTTCAAGTGAGAGTGGGATGTTGGGGAGAGGTACTAGGTATATTTGGAGAGGTAGGTTGAGTAGGTTAACAGACAAGACAAACAAGATGCATACAGGGGTGGTATATGACACATGTGGAGGGTAAACACCTTGATTGAGAGGGGTGTTGAGATATCGGAAGCCCACAAGCCCCTTACTGGTAACAATGGGACTGAGATCCCCACTCATGGGCAGTCACCACTGCACCTTCACAGCCCCAAAGTTGGCTGTGTTGGGGGCTGAGTTGCAGAGCCAGTCTGACTCTCTAATCATGACACCCGGCCCTCGAGCTGGCATAGAAGATCACCAAACTGCTTGTTGATCGCTCTACGCACCACGACCCCAACCTGTTGTCTGTTGACAGGTGCATGTCCATGCCCACTCCCTGGGGGGGCATGCCCCATTCCCTGAGGTGGTTTTACTCAAAGGTGGTGCAGGACCAACGGACAGGGAGGTCTGGGGTTGGGCCCCAGACATGCTGGTGCCCGGTGCCACGGCCAACTGAGGTGGGACAGATGGGTCTGCTGGGACCAGCCTTCCCAAGCTTGTTATAGTGTTTAGATTTCATCATATATGGGTTAGTAATAGTCAAAACATTCCAGGGTTAGGTATAACAGCATGCATAGATATTCCCATTAACCCAGACAACAGATATGGAACAGTTGCATAGCAAACAGAACACATGCATATATGGGACCGCAGTAGTAATAAGGACAGCATGCAGGTATGTTGATGGCACCATGCCACCAATGTTGGAATGATTCAATATAGCACATGCATGGGAACCATTAATATATTTATCAAACAACTGGACATTATCAGAGTCAATACATACCAGTTGGGGTGGGTATGTTGATTATTGTTGGAGATATGGTGGGGGGAGAGAAGGATGTCAATTAACAACTAGTATATTCCTGTCGTCCACATTACATTCTTAGTCAGTGCTGTTATCTGTACCTTACAAGTCTTACTACACTACCCTATTGCCTTACTTTGGACAGTGATATGGCTGTCGTCATCATTACACATGACCCAGTTTTACCTGCAGTATACACCTCTTACCTGGTATACCTGTGGAGGGAATGTTTGTTAACACTAACTAGCTGTTTCTACACATACTCCCAGATTCCAGGTTGCTGTTTTGCACATAGCTATCCAACTCTTTCTGCACAGATTCTGGCCATGTGTTGACCGCATGCTGGTGTGGCGGGACATATTTAGAATATTGCCCTCTTCCATCTTTAGTGACCTACCACACACATATACATGCTTTCCTTCACAGTTATATTATGTAGCACAGTGTGGGTGACAGTGACCAGTGATACTTTATTATTCAGAGAAACTGCAACCCTCACAATTCCCTACATTACCAGAGTGAACAGTACCACTACAGGTTATAATTGTCTGTATTTCTCAGCACAGTGATCATATCCAACATACCTGTGAGAGCAATGTTTGTTAGCACTACCTGATTGTTGCCACACAAAGTTCCTTATTACACATTGGTATTAAGCATATACATCTCACTCTGTTACTGTACACACTCTGGTCACAACTTGATGGCATGGGAGTGTAGCTAGGACATACATGAAATATTACTCGCCTAACAGTTTTGGGGGTTGCTAGAGTGACAGGTGTGTTCTCATGATGTTTGACAATCATTTGTATTCCCTGTTTGCTGGCTACACATTTGTGATCATCCCACAGACTTACCAGGGGGACAGGCAGCAGATATGGACACATATACTGGACATTCTGGCCTCATCTGTACAGTTGTGAGGTATGTATCTGTATGTGGCCTAATTCCACTCCCAGGAATCAGACCATGGCTGTGTCTGCTACAACTTAAACACTGTCCATCACAGTTGTGCCTGCTATATAGCTATTGCTGTATATCTCCTATCTGCTTTCTGTCTTATTAATCCCCTGTGCTTATGCATTCTGACCTTGTATTACAACACTCATAAACAGATTTCCTAAACAGTTATATTTTGTAGGACAGTGTGGGTGACAGTGATGTGTAATACCTCATTATTCAGAACAACTGCATATCATTCTTGTATTTCTGGGCACAGTGTTGGTATCTGACAGACCTGTGGGAGGATTGTTTATTAGCACTACCTGTATGTACCCACACACAGTACCAGGTTCCACATTACTATTATGCACATACATCTCACTCTGTTACTGTACACACTCTGACCACAGCTTGACAAGTTGTAAATGGGACATAAGTGGCTTCTTAGTCACATAAGCTATTGGGGAGTTGCTAGTGTGCCAGCTTTGTTCTCATAGCTGTGTGTCAATCAGTTGTATTTCCTGTTTGCTGCCTATACGTTTGGGATCATCCCACTGATTTCCCAGGGGGACAGGTTGATAGGCAACAGATATGGGCCAATTTACTAGACATTCTGGACATATCTGTACAGTTGTGGGGTATGATTCTGTATGCAGACTAGTACAACTGGTAGGATTCAAACTGTGGCTGTGTATGCTAAAAATTACAGTTCACATATCAGTTGCATGTGCTATTCATTTTTTGTTGTCTGCATTTTCCCTGTTTACTGTCTATGAGTCTCTCAGTTGTACTATATAGCCTCTGGGGATAACACCTGTCATATACAAGCATTCCTACACATTTAGTTTATGGTGCACAGTGTGGGTAACAGTGCTTAATACTACAGTACTATTACATGATTGCATATCTACATTACCGTATGATACCAGGATATACACATGCAGTCCAGCAGATAGACCTGTTTCATCAGGTTATTACACTTTTATTGACTTACAGACAATATGAGACTCTTCCTACCATATTCTCTGGTGTATGCAGTACTTGCCTTGAACAATACAGGTTTTATACTAGCAGTTAATTTACTACTACTTTTATTTTTATTTTATTTTTATTTTTATTTCCTATGACAGTAAATGCATAAGTATTACAGACCTGCCTCGCATCGCAACCTCACCAGGTGACTGATATGGGCCTCCTGGTTTGCGATCTGCTCTGTTGCAGCTGTGGGGGACATAAGAGGAATATTTAGCCATACCTATCCATGAAATACCTGAGCTGGCAATTATTACATACATACTGGGATGATACTTACACACGTCTGGAACATCCCCTGATGCTCTAGCCTGTTGGAGCCACTCCTCCAAGAGGTCCCCCTTCCACCGCTTCAGGTTGGCATAGTGGTGCTTGACCTGCTCTCCAGTTTGGGGTATACCAGTGGCACTGGTGAGGTCACGGGCGAGACGGTCCTAGGCCTCCACCTTGTTTTGGGAGCCCTGGTACTGGCCCTGCAGCAGTCTCTGAGCATGGTCTTTAACTAGGAGTCCTGCCATGACCTTTGACTCCTGCATGCACCAGCGCTGCACCCGGAAGCGCACTCCTTCTCCCCTTACTGCCATAGTGCCTGCAAGGGGAAGCTGCAACCAGTTATGAGATGTATTCCTGCCTCTTGCGTTTAAGTAGGGACTTTTCCGTGACTGGCCAGTTTTGAAAAGGCTAAGCTATGGGCAAACCTGCTTACATATGGTTAGCATTGTTTAAAGGGGAATACCACTGGGCAGAATTAATTAGCTGGTCTACACATTGCTCACACCTCCTAAGCTGGCCTGTGCAATGCTCACCGTTGCTTACATTAGACTTTCATTATAATGCCTTTTTGGCATTGTGTTGTTATTCATTACACCTTATATGTATGCTAAGTATCCATGATTAATGTGTACGTACACTCTGTGGGGTCCTTGTGTTTTACTGGGGACATCAACACTCTGTTACAATTACAGCTCACTTCTGGGCTTACTGCTGTACTCCAGTTCACATATTTATGTTATGTAATGGGTTATGGCACATATGACTGTACTGATTCCTTTCACAAGTTCAGTTTGGGTATACTATGGTGAGGACCTGTACTTCTGTGATGGCTTGGTGGACAGCTACTGGGACTATGGTGTATAGGGTCCTGGATTCGAGACCTGCATGGCTGTTTAGTTTGTTGATGGGCAGAACAAGGGCTGTTGAATACAGAGTGATTAAGGCACTTTTGAGCAGTTGCAAGTGGTTTTGCAAGACGGTAAGCACTGCTAACCTGCCATTACATCTGCTTACACAGTGTTAGCTTTAGAATTGCTTAACCAGTGTGGGTATTGCTTATTGCTGTGCAAACGGGCTTAAGCCCTCTTACTAGTGCTTAAATATGCTTACTACTGCTTATTTGTGCTTACACCTGCTTACTAGTGCCTTATTCATTATGACACTGACACCTCACGTGTGCATTTGCTGCAGTACTCCAGTTCATAAAAATATGTTATTTAGTGAGTTATGCAACATAAATATTACCTATAATGTGCTTTGCCATGAAAAATGGAATCTGTTGCAGTGGGACTCAAACCAGCAATGCCTACTCATAAGGCGAATGCTCTGCCCACTACAGTATTGCTATGCTGCTTCATTTGCTTATATCTTTCTTGTTATCCTCTTCAGCCATTTAAGTTGCATTAACTGTAGCTAAGTGATGGGCACACCCGCGCACCTACAGTTAGCTGTAATCAGATTTTTAAAAAAGGGGTTTCTTCATTTTATTTACATATTCTGTTGCTGTTATACACAAGGGGAACTGTTGCTGGGGATATGCGGTCACTTGTGAACGGTCTCGCTCATTGCATACCCCTTTCTGGCTGTTCTTCATTGTGGGGGCGTGTTTATTCTGAGACCTCTGCTCTCAGACACGCCCCCTGCAATCTTACACACTCTGTGTAAGCCTAGGTGCTTGGGCAGCATGCCTCATTAATATGCATGGCGTGCTGCCGTCCTGCTCGTAAATGGTCGCTTCCATGCAGGACTAAGCTAGTCCTGCACGGAAGATTAGTAAATCCGGGGGTTAGTTTTTACTTTCATATTTTACTATCACATTTGGTTTCACAACCCAGTTATATAATAGTTAAATATTATTATATTTCAACTTCAAAATAGGTTTAATATTATTAGTTACATTAATACCTGGTGGGGTGACTGCTTTAAAATAATTTATTCATTTATACTCTGCACACTAGGTTTTATTTACGATAACACCTCTTCTTTTATTTATAAATATCTATTGAAGGACTTTAAATTTAAATGTATGCCCATCATTAAACTGTTCAATATGTTTATACAAAACATTGGTATCTATTTTTTCTCCTATTCTCTGATAGATGTGATGAGATTCTGTTCCTAGAAATAGGTCTGCTCACAGTCTGTTTAAATGCTAGATCTTTATACCATAAATATTGCTTTAAGTTTGTTTTTCTTTCTTACATATGAAATAAGGATTATCTCCTACTAGGAATTGAACTACCATCTCATGTTATAACTGCATTTTTTGTAAATATATTAATATTGAAAAACAATTTGTACATTCTAATACCCATCAAAGTATTGTTTTTAACACCTCTGCTGCATGTCATAGTGAAAATGTGGTTTATTTTGATAACTGTGTAGTGTGTTATTGTTTTTATATGGGTAAAACTAATCAAAAGTTAAAAGAAGAGGTGATTTTGTAAATAAAACCGAGTGTGCAGAGTATAAATGGATACATTATTTTACAGCAAACACTCCACCAGGTATTAATGTAACTAATAATATTAAACATATTTTAAAGGTGAAACATAATCATATTTAACTATTAAAACTGGGATGTAAAACCAAATGTGGCAGTAAAATGTAAAAGTAGAACCTAAGTGCTTTATATGTTTATAATGTTTTTATATGGTTACTGAGTCTTTTATGTCTATTTATATTTTCTATAGACATATGTTTTTAGTATCTGTTTTACTTACATTTAAATATGTGGACTAGATGGGCATTTTTAAATTGGAATCATTATTTCAATAGATGGTCTGCTGACTTTTAATTTAACTAATGAATTTATTGTAATTGATAGGCTGGTTTATGGTATAAAAGAAGCAATTAACTTTAACTGTTTTTTAACCTGCGTTGATGAAGAGTCTACGTGGCTCAAAAGCTTTGCATTTAGAATAAAGTGCTTTGACATTTGAAACGTTTAGACCTTTAGTTTTTTTGGTGGATATATTTGTTATTGCCTGACTGGTCTGTTTGGCTGCCTTGTACTGTTTCTTCTTGGTAGCTTGGAGTCAGTAACAGGGACATACTGCAGTGTCACCCCAATGTGCTTAGGTAGTAAAACTGAGCTTTCAGCAGACTGAACAATCAGTTTGTAATCCTCATAGTTTGTGTATAGGTAGTGCTCTTTTGCATTTGGGCCATACTGTGAAGTTTATTTATGGGTGTGATTGACCATGGAATTGTGCACAAGCTGAATCACAGTAGGGAGGTGAGACATGGGTACATACTGTGCGTGTTTGTGTGTGTGTGTGTGTGTGTGTGTGTGTAGCTATAGATATTAAAGAATACCAGTGTACCTACTCTTACCTGTCAGGAGCCCCTGTGGGATGACACCATAAAATTAAGAGGTGCTATAAATGACTAGGATTGCCAAGGCACTATGCAGACCCATCAGATATGAGACCTATCCACATTTAAAAATTGATTACATCAGCAGACTCCATTTTTGTGTGTGGAAAGTGTTTATTTTAATTTATACATATGTATGACTGGTATTCAGTTGTTTTGTGTTTTTTTAGACATTGGATGTCAACCCCTATGCATAACACACTACCTGGAAGTTAGTGGAATTGCAGTCCTTTCTATTGATATACTAGTGCCTGTGGACAATGTGTAGGGATGTCAGTTCCTCACCTGTGCAATCTATATTACCCAGTACTTCAAGTAGGTGGGCAATGTCCTTGAAGTTATGCATTGTGGGACTCTTTCTCCTGAAATACCAAGGAAACAGATTTGTTCATCCATGTGTAGCAGAAGTCTATTGAGAAAAGTCTTGAGTATTTTACAGGCTAATACCTTTGATGTGCATAAGCTGTCCTCTGTCTGTCCTTGAAAGATCTCTGTAGCTAGATTAGCTACAGTCACACATACCTTTGTATCCACTGGTGTACAATATGCATGCAATCTTCCAGATCTAGTTAACGGGCCATACATGTCAGTTAATGCTCGTATGACATCTCTATCAACATTTAACTGGTTCAGCAGCTGGGCATTTAGCTAATAGTATGCAATCTTCTGCTTCTGCCTCTAACATCTCAGACTGTGCCACCTGTGGCCATGCCACCCTCTCATGTGGAGACTAGCAGTGCTCAAATGCTGCTCATCTACAGCTGCTGTTGTTCCAGACATATTTATTTATTATTTATTATTTATTTATTCCAGTTTAATGACCGGGGAAGTCCACTGGGCCTAAAAAGAGCCCATTTTCAGTGGTGGCTCGGGGAAAAAAGATTCAGTAACAATGACAAACATATGTGCATATACACATAAAAGCAAAGAAGTCATACAGCTTTATGCAGCATTCTACAGTAAAGAAATTCTACATTCTGCGATAATAATAAAATCTATTAACTATACAGTCTAAGTATTCCTCATATTTCAGTGTGCTTTTTGTCTTCATACCCAGATACAGCTGCCTGGTGACTATGAATCATGACCTGCTTTTTTAGATCCTTATTTTCCTCTCACTATGCACTTGTTAGACTGTGCCTCTTTATTCAGATGTCATTATATGGTCATTTGCATGCTTGTATTCCCACCTCATTTTGGTTGTTGTCTTGTAACACCTGCTTGTTCCATGAATTGCTGTTTGGCTGTGCTTCCTCGATTTTGTGGAATTAGTGTGCGATATACTATTCAGCATGACTATGAATACTGGGCCCCTCCCTGTGTGTTGGCAGCCTATCTGAATACTGACCCGCTGTGTGCTGGTGGCCTATCTGACGTAAAAAGTACAGTTATCACCATGCTGCTGAATTTAAATCATGTAACTAGGAGTAGGAACTCTTTAAGATTGGGGTAACAAAACTGACTAAGTGATGGAATTTACAGCGGCATCTGTTAAAGTGGATAAGAGGCAAGAAAAGTATATAGATGTTTTGTATTACCAAGCTGATCACAGTGACAATGACAATGAAAAGTAGTGTTTGCTTTATCTACTTTGAACACATAGGTTGACATGGATCACATACATGAATTTTACAGCAGCTGATTGTGACAAAATTAAAGATGGTAGGGCTGCACTGATGTGGTGAAACACTTCATATAAAATGTTCAAACAGGCACATAGCAGTGCTGTTAGGGTAGATGTGCTGAAACAGGCAGGGACATGTGCACAGTAGATCATGTGAGAGTAGTCACAACTGTACATAATGGAAGATGACTGTGTGTGTGTGTGTGTGTGTGTGTGTGTGTGTGTGTGTGTGTGTGTGTGTGTGTGTGTGTGTGTGTGTGTGTGTGTGTGTGTGTGTGTGCGCTAGCACATGAGTGAATGTGAACATCCTTTGGCCCAATATCACTTTGCTATGAACATACTGGTTATGAAGGAAAGACTAGGTATACTGCATCATGCAGGCAAACCAGATATGGTACAATAACATACAACTGTTGGGGATCTGACACAAGCTGTATGTGTCAGGAATGCTTCTTCGAATGGCAGCTAGATACCCTTGTACAACACATATGCAAAAAAGCGAATGACCTAATCAATGCACTAAAATGCAATAACTGGACTCCCCTAACTCAACTACCTCTAGATGAAGCCGTGCAATACTTTAACTCAACTTTCCTTAAAATCCTAAATGAGCATGCACCCTCCCAAACCATTAGAGTCAAAATAAACTACACCTCTTGGCTAACAAAAGAGAGAAAAAATATAATGAAAGATAGGAACAAAGCCTAGTTACAATTTCATAAACACAAAACCACTTCCTTGAAACAAAACTATTTAGAACTCCACAACAAAGCCAAAAAGCAAATTAAATTAGATAAAACTAATTACTATGAAACCATGCAAGAAAAATTTCCCCATAACCCTCAAAACTTCTGGGCCACAATTAATAGTTTACTGCACCCTGGAAAATGTACCACCCCTACCCCTGTATTACCAAATAACCATGATAACACCCCCACACAATCCAACAAATTCTTTACTGAAACAGTCCAAGCCCTAGCCAACACCCAAAATTGTACTACCAACCACATACCAAAAGTCACCCATACCCACCTCAATAAACAAAACAATTTTTATAGCTTTTCCCTGCATCCAGTGCCTACTAAAACTATTACTAAACTCCTGAAAAAACTTCAACCAACCACACTGGCAGCAGACAAACTTCCAGCCAACTTCCTTCAGATAACAGCTGAGGCCATACCCTTTCCCATATCCATTCTCATAAATAGGTCAATATCTGAATCTACAGTACCCACCTTGTGGAAAATATCACATATTATTCCACTCCACAAAGGAGATAACTCCCTAGAGCTCACCAACTACCACCCAATAGCAATTCTATCACCTTTATCAAAGTTATTAGAGAGACTAGTTCACTCTTAACTAATAAAGTGTCTCCTGAAAATAACCCATTATCCAATTCTCAGCATAGCTGTAGATTCTCCCATAGCACCACCACAACACTGCTCTCATTTACCAACAGAGTCAATCACCATAGAAACAAGGGGCTGTTCATATCTTCCATATTCCTAGACTTATCTAAAGCTTTTGACATGGTAAACCATAGCTTGCTTCTTGAAACTTTATCTACCTTTAACATAAACTCCTCCACTATATCATGGTTTAGTAACTACCTATCAGGCCATTAGCAAGCAGTGCTATGGCATGACAAATTGTCCTCCATACTACTAGTATCCATAGTTGTCCCTCAAGGATCCATCCTTGATCCTTTACTATTCTCCCTATTTACAAACCAGATAGCTGCATCCTCACTGTCTGCCGCAGTAGTGCAATACGCAGATGACACCACCATTATATGTGCTGCCCTCACCTTAAATGAACTACAAACCATAACTCAAAATAACTTTGCATTAGCTGAAGCATGGATCACCAACATCATACTTCTTCTTGATCCTAAAAAACACAACCTAATTATCTTCAGCCCTGGTAGACCTCCTCATCTAAGCAGTGATTTTATCATAATCTCCAAAGACAACATCAAAATCACCCAACAACCCACACAAAACTGCTAGGGGTAGTAATCGATAATAAACTCAAATTTAACATTCACATAGCCCAAACAATCAAGAAAGTAAACAAAAAACTAGGCCTCCTTTATAGAAACAAACAGTTCATGACCAAGTATACCAAATCCACAATTGCAAGAACTCATCTCTTATCCATCCTCCTTTATGCCTCCCCTATACTGACAGATCTTGCCACACCGAACTTAACAAAATGGAATCTTGTTACAACAAGATTGCCAAGTTTGCATTTGAGGCCTCTCATAGATCCCATCACTGTCTTTCCCTGAAGCAGCTCAACTGGCTTGAGCTGCCCCAACTTCTGCTACTTAATCAACTCTCAACAGCACACAAACTTTACTACTTGCCTGACAAAACCCCAGCACTGCAGTATCTAATTCAGCCCTACACAACCACCAGAACCTTAAGATCTAGTAACCAAAACCTTATAAATGTCATCAAACACAAACATTATGCCAGTAAATCTATTTTTGCCTGCATTAAAGCCAGAATCTGGAACCAGCTCCCAAACCACATAACTTCTACAACCTCTGCCTTCCAATTAAAAAAACTCCTCAAAACCCACTATTCAAACAACTGGCTTTGCTCTTGTGACTCCCCTGGTTAAACCACACCACTGCACTGTTGCATGAATTCTGCTGAGGATCACCTGTGTCTTCCTCTAGTTACCCAGGTATACCTGTTCTACCCCAACCATAAGGGCTTTTCAGAATGAACTCCTATCGTACTAAAAAAAAAAAAAAAGTTGCATACTTTTTTTCAATTATTGTACTGTTTTTAATCTTATAATGTATTGCATATAATCCTTACAACAAGACATTATTAAACTCTGCTTATATGCTGAAATGTAGTCTTGTAATGTACTGTATATATTCCTTTCAACAACAAATTGTTAATATCTGCATACTGCATGCTGAAATGTATTCTTAGATGTAAGCTCAAATCCTCACTTATGTACTGTACTGTATATGGAGCTTTTCTTCCCAGGTGTCTGCTGAAAATGGACCTGTGTCCAGTCGGACTTTCCCAGTTATCAAATGCAAAATAAAATTAAAAAAAATAAAAATAAAATAAATATGCATTAAGGGAAAGCAGCTATTTCATTAATGCAGGTAGAACTGAAAATGGAATCATTGATTACATTTAATCAAATCCATATTACCTGAATGAGGATCATGCATATTCAGTGAAATCCTAGAAATGTAGGAGTTTCCCTTCACCCTACGGCTATTCACTCTTAGAGTTAGCACATTTAAAGAAGCACGGGTGTGGGTTACTTGGAGGTTCCACCATGTAAAAGACTTGTATTTTTTTTTTATTTGAATGAGAAAGCTTCTATGGTAGCAAAGACCTTTGCAGTGGTGAGCAATGGTGTAACTGAAGGTGACAGAATGTACTTCAGTAACTGTAAAAGTCTAAGGTGCATTGCCTCTGAATTACAGTCATTGTGACGTGTTCTTATATCAGATGTAACCCTCATCCAAAGAATTGCTATAACTGACTATGAGTCTACAGTATACTTAAATAATTTATTCTGCACCACACATAACCAATGCAAGCTCAGTATGTAGCATTTTGGAATAAGCCATCACTGGGTATACTCATTTCATCAATGAAGAATGTACTCTGAAATGGTACAGACTGAGTTCTTGTAGGTTATGCATAGTGCAAAATAAATTGTTCAACTATATCCGTTGTCTTTTGGTCATTTATAGTAATTCCTCATTCATTGTGGCATTTTTTATGAGTTCCTGTCAGGGTTATTATTTGTAAAGGTATCTGCTGAAGTTTCAACATGTCTGCCAAATGTTCACCTTGTTACAGAATATTTTATCTCAAAACTGAGCCAATAATTATATAAAAGTTAAGAAACCACATGCATAGCTGTAATAATATAGAAATAAAATATTCCTTCTTGTTATGCCAGTATTCAGGTGGGTTCATCTAAAACCATTGCTGGCAGCAACTTATCAGACACTGTACAATGAGGTATTGATTAACCAGAACATCAATATAACCTGCAGTAATTATGAAGTTACTTAACCAGAATTTGTAGATTAAACCTTGACAAGCAGTTACATTTCCACTCTCATGTACAGAAGAAACACAAAAATGGTATTACACCAGGCAAATCATAGAAAGCAAACTATTCCTAACAGGTAGAGCAAAAGTTGCTACTTCCAGATCATAGCTGTTTTCATCTCTTTTTTATGTAATTTGCTATAGGCTGACTTACCCCCCCCCCCCCCCGATACATACACACACTATATAAACTAGAACAATATTGCAATTAAAATTACGCGGCTCAATGTAGATCATAGAAGTCTTAATTACTAATGACTCTCACTTCATGAACTTAGCTGGCTACAATTTTGTCATGTTCTCTCTTACACTAAAATATGCTTGAAATATAAAGTGCTTTGCAAAGTTTATTGTCCTGCCTTATTTATTTTTGTTGCCTGTAACGGCCCTACACAACACTTAGAGATTATAGTCTTTTTCTAATCAATAGTCATTTGCACTTGGTAGAGATTGAGACTCATTATTCTGTACTTCAGTGGGTAAACTTTGGAGTGATCGCCCATATAAGAATCACAAAGACTCGCACAAAATCCTTTCTCTTCTAACCTTACATTTCCATAACAACTGGGTGTTCAGCTGTGGTATCAGCTAAAATTCACTTTCTCTAAAGTTGTCTTTCATAATGTACTTCTCTTTCTTTCATATTGTGCAGTTGGGTTTTTAAATGCAGTTTGAGATAAGCTATCTAAACTCACAAGCATTATTTAACATTTTTAGTGCAGTGTAGTGAGCACAACTATATACTTATCTACTTCTTTCAGTATCTTCTATTCATTTATTTTCCATTTCTTAGGTCTTTCCCTACTTTTCCACTTATCCTTCCACTTTTATTCTAACTTGTAATGACTATTTCCCAGAATCAGAATCAGAATCACATTTATTGGCCAAGTATGTACGCATACAAAGAATCTGACTCTGGTTTCAGCGACTCTCCAGGTATGAATTACATAAATGACATACATACAACTATTACGAACAAGACAAACAACATACATGCAACTATTAAGAACAAGACAAAAAAGTAAATATACATACATATGTATATACATACAAGGTGCAAAGTGCAACAAATAAGCCTGAAAGAAACAAGTATTAACAATATGTAAACAATACTGCAGAATCCTTGGACTCTTGGGAAAAAGAATACCCCAACCTAATAAGTTGAGTTAACCATTTATGAACTTGATGACCAGTAGGAAAAAAAACTCTTCTTATATCTGCTTGTTTTGGTGCGTATTAATCTATAATGCCTTCCTGATGGTAATAGTTCAAAAAGATGGTGGCCTGGATATAAAAGGTCAGTGATGATCTTCCCTGCCCTTTTCATGACTCTGGAATAGTACAGTTCCTGTAAGGAGGGCAAAACTAGCAACAATGATATTTTTAGCAGACCTGACTATTCAATGCAACCTATTGTTATCATGATTAGACAGAGATCCAAACCACACTGTTATGGATGAGCTGAGACTAGAGTCAATGACTGCTGCATAGAACTGAATCAACAGTTCTTGTGGGATGTTGAACTTCCTCAGCTGTCGCAGAAAGTACATTTGCTGTTGTGCCTTTTTTATGATGGACCCTGCTCATAAGTTTAGTAGTTTGCATTTTGTGTTGTCCATTGCTCAGTTTAAATATGGTAAACGTTAATTACAGCACTGATGATTTTATATGTGTGTGTGTGTGTGTGTGTGTGTGTGTGTGTGTGTGTGTGTGTGTGTGTGTGTGTGTAGATGTCTCTCTCTCTATATATAATAATGTATATATTATATATAGTATAAAATATATGTATATGTGTATTTATATGTGTATTTATATATCCTTCATGTTTCTTCATGTCTATAGATGTTTATTTGGTGGTAACTCCCACTCTAGACTCCACTGCCAATGTGACCTCTCAAGTTAACATATGTAAATCAACAAACAAACAAACTATAATATTACATAAGCTTTGTGCTGATACCACATCCTGTCAGAACTTTGTAGTAGTGGTAAATATAAACCATCTTTCAAAAAGAGGGATTTATGAGAAGAAGAAGAAGAAGAAGAAGAAGGCATAATCTGAACACTGAAAGTGGCAAACTCATGGGAGATACGAGGAAGTACTTTCTTTACAGAAAAAGTGGTATTATTTTGGAATAGCATTTAAGGCAATGATAGGGTCAAATATGGTAAATAATGGGCAATTTAGAGTCCCTAATAAACCTACTGTGTGGCTTTAGAATATGGGGGAAACTGAAGCACTTGGATAAAACCCATGCAGACATAAAGAAGATGTGCAGATGGCTCACAAATTATACCTCAGCTGAGAACCAAATTGGAGAACCTCATCCTGTGAGGCAGCAATGCTGCCTGTTGCACCAATATGCCACCCTCCTAACCTAGCTATGCTGATTATATCTTGGCTGAACGTTTGGAGCCATTTTACTTTTAGAATTGTCCAGTCTTCTTTGATAGTTACATCTCCATATTTTTGAAAGAAGCCTTGATTACACTGATTTTTAAGAATCCTGCTTGGATCCAGAAATACTGGAAAGGCACCACCATATTTCTAACCTTAGAAAGCAATATGTGAGCAAGTTGGGGTAATTTTTGATTTTGATGTACTGAGGTGCCTTTCAGTCAGGGTTTCAAGCTCACTGCAGCAATTAGTTGGTCCTTGCTGTCTTTGTGGAATGGGATCAAAAACTGTTATTTTATATGGGCACTCCGTGATCTACCAACTGCATTCAACATGGTGTACTATCTTAGCCTGTTTGTAAACCTTTTGGGACTTTCTGCTATATTCCTTTACTTGCTTGCCTACTGCACCTCATGGTACACACAGACTTTGCTATTTGAGATTACTTGTTCCTCTGCCTACCCTCTTAATCATGTGTTTCCCACAATTCTCTAGCTTGGATCCAGTTCTTTTTACTATGGTTGTGCTTCCACTGGGTAATTTCATTTGATGGACAGTTTAGCACTCTTCCAGCTATGCTGATAAAACATGGCTGCTCCTTTCATTTCCTGAGAACACACAGATTACTCAGATGCACTAAGTACTGTAAGTAGGACATTCTGTCTTGGATGTCAGTTAGTGGGCTCCATAACAACCCTTTTGAGATTCTTTCCATGGCTTTTTGTCCCACTTTATGGTCATGCAGAGCTCCTGCCCTTACCATACATATTATCTTTGAATGACATGAATTTGTATTTTTTGGCCAAAGTGTGTAAAGTTGGCGTGATCCTACATGATCTTCTGACATTTCAGTCCCGGATATAAATATTCTTTCAGCCTTGTTATCACAACTGATGATTATCACGCACATTAGGTTCTTTATTCCATCAGAGGGCCTTTTGACAGGTGGCAGAGAGTACCGAATTCAACAACAAGGTTCTTACCAGGGCTTCTAGGTATAGCCATATTACTCTAGTTTCTTTCTTTTTTGTACAGCTTCACAGACAAGTACTGAATCACTTTTAATGTTTTATGAGCACGTTGAACTGTTTGAACTGTGCACTAGCATACTTGCCAAATTCCAAACCTCCTCTGCATCCAGGACAAGCATGATTATTTCAGGAAAGAAACTGTTCCTACATACTTTCACAAATATACTCATCTAAACATTTCTAAAACCATAATTCAATGATTATTCTGTATACAGACCTTAAATTAAACTTAGTCAGACGTAGTTTGGTATAAGTGTAATATTATTATTTCCATCTGAAATTTAAAATATATCATTATCAATAACCTCTCTTCTGTGTCTTTCTTTGAATTTGCATTAACTGAAAATTCATTCATTAATGATGTATTCTGTCTACTGCTCCACCACCGATGCTTACATTGTTGTGAAAAACAATGCTGTTTCTCAAAAGCGCTGTCATTTCTTTTTATAATCTTTACTTTATTACTACTAATTCAGTCTTCCAGTTGACACAATGTTCAGATTCTACTTGGCATGACAGTAGAGCAGAAAAAAAAACTGCCTTCACATCCAGCAACCAATCAGGATTCTTACTGATTTTACTATGTAAACATCCCTAGCAGGCTTAAAAGGGCTGTTAATTTACTGCTCTTAGATCTGTATCATTTCATTACAACCTGTCACTCTATTGCTGTTTGCACAACTTCATTCAGGGCTGTTCCGTCTTCTACAGTTTGACTGTATTTACCTACTCATAGAGTTTGTTGTTAACACCTTACTCGGACTTTGTGGCGCAGATGTCAACAGGTGGTTGAGCAGTGATCATCATTCTCCCATTTCAGCCTAGGTCCACTCTTCTTAGATTTCCTCATAACCTGTTTCTCTTGTATAGACTCCTGATTGTTAATTGTTTATAGTATTGATGTTGAGTTTCATACCCGCGGTGGTGGTGCTGCGGTAGCATTGTCACCTCACAGTAAGACGTCCGGTTCGATTCTCAGCTAGAGCGTCTTCTGCGTGGAGATATGCGTGAATGGGCGTACCTTCGTTGAAGGTTGTGCGTCAGGCCTGGCAAGCTGGTACGTAAAAATCAACTGCCAATCATTAGCGGACCAGAGTTCCGCTGTGGCGACCCCTTAACTGGGAAAAGCCGAAAGACACATAGTTTTAGTATGAGTGTAATTATCAGATGAAGTCCGAACTTAGCAGGAAAGCACTCCTTTAACTTTTGTTAACCTGGTTATTTTGAGTTAATCAATAACAGAATCTGAAAGAACAATGAGCTGATAGAGTCTGCCTTCTACATTTTTTTTTTGCTTTTGTTTTTTGTTTCAGTTCATCTTAGCTGCACCTAGAGATGTGAGTAGCACCTGTCAGTTAACTGATAATAGTTTGACTTTTATATCTATTAATCTGGTTTAATTTTAAGACTTTTGGGTTTCTAGTACCATGACGGACCCCATTCCTAAGTAAAGGTATTATTACAGTTCATGAAATTGGTACGTTTCAATCTTTGCTGTTAGCCAAACATATTCTTCACAGCACCTGCAATGTGCCCATAACTGACTCCTTCTGCAATTCTGTAATACATATGTAGTTATGTGTATCAGTAGCATCTTTAAATATGATATTAAATTATTTTTTATAAGATCCATTGCTCCTACTAGCATTGGAACTGTCTGGGCATCCTTCCTCCACATTGCTCTCATTTCTGCCTGCAAATCCTGGTATTTTATGACTTTGTGTCTCTCTCTATGTAGGACGATATAATCACTGGGTGTGCTATAATGATCAATACTTTTGTTTTCTTTTCATGGACTAAGTCTGGTTTTCTTGCATCTATTTTCTGAACTGTTGGCAATGGATGATCCCATGTGATATAAACTTTACTATTTTCTATAATACTTTGTGGTTCATGTTTCCAATGATTCTTGGCTACTTTAATATTGTAATGTTTGCAAAATCCCCAATGCAACACTTTTGTTACATTATTATGCCTTTCAGTATATAGGCCTTCTGCCATTACTGTATCATACCCAGCCACTAGATGTGTGTCTGTTTCCAGTTCGGTTTTACAGAACCTGCATTTGTCTGTTTCTTCCACATTTTCAATGGACTTTGTAAACAACCATGTATGTAGTCCACTATCCCTGGCCACCAGCATTTAACTTTCTTCTTTTGGTTTAATTTCACCTCTACTTAACCATTCCTGTATCAAATCCTGATTGACATGAGCTTGTTCCAGGAGTTTTCTGTACTTGTTTCAAAATGTATGCCTTTTCCACATTTCCTGCCTTCTCATCTGATCTTTCATCTTATATTCTTTCTTTTGTTCATAAGTTGTTACCAGGATAATGACCACTAGGGTCTTCATAAGCTTAGCTGTGCACTCTGACCTAATTTTGTCCTTGAGTACATTGGGTATCTATTTAGAGGGGGTGAATATTAGTAAGGAGGTAGCTCAGGGACTTTTGGAGGGGATGTTAATTGGAGAAACATTATACTTGCTGACAGCCTCTATCCATCAGAGTCATGGGAACCAGACCGGGGGAATTTGCAATTTCCCATTCAGTGATCAAGGTTTCATTTGAATAAAGTCAGGGGTGAACTATGCTTCACATAGATGGGGAGCCTATTTCATAACATGGGGATTCTTAGAGTCACATATCTGTCCCTCCAACATGTTCTATTAATGTCACAAGTGAAGTTCAAATCCTTGGATCTAGTGTTTCTAGTGCTGGTTGTTTTATGGATGTGCAAAATATCCATTAGGGCTGGATCTGAAGATGCCTTGTAAGACAGGTGTACGTCACCCATCAGGAGACTGTAGAATACTGAGTTCAGAGATAGGGCCTGTAGGCGACCTGTGTAGGAAAGGGTGTTCACGCCCTGGGTTCTCCAGGTGAGGAACTTTTGTGGGAATTCTAACTGCTGCCTTGTTAGGTACATGGCAAAGGGGGCATTGCACTCACTGATAAGTCTGATAAGGGCTGAATAGAGTGGTACTATAGCTTCCTTGGACCTTACCTTATAAGTTGGGCAACACAGAATGATTTTCCTACTGTCTTTGCTATATGTTGGTCAAAGGCCAGATTATTGTCAACATATGTTTCCAGATCCCTCACTACTGGATTGATTCTTAGGGGTGTATTATAGATGGAGTAATTAACTTGGGGAAACATTTCCCAAATGGAATTATAATCTATTTCTTGGCACTGAGTTTAAACCATGGCTTTGGCATCAGTCATTTTTCTGTGTAAGACATTCTTGCAAAATTTTCATGTAATGGGGAGAATCTATAATAGCTCCCAATTTATAGTCATCTGCAATCTTGATGAGCAGACGGCCTTTGACATTAGTCTTGACTTCCAAGAAGTAGATGCCAAAGAGGAGCAAGCCCAGCACGGAGCCTCAGGGTACTCGGCAGGTGACCAGTCTCTTGGTGGAGGTGGCCTCACCAATTCTGACTTCTTGGATCCTATCAGTGAACCAGCTAGCATTCCAAGCAAGTTGCATAGAGATTTATGATTAGTTTGTAGAGTTTGTCAATGGTACCTGAGTAGGGTAATGTATTGTATTGAATGCCATGGCTAGGTCAAGGTATGCAGTATGCACTGTTTTACCATCATCCATTGCTTTGGTGAACTTCTCAAAAAATCAACCAGGTTAAGCAGGCATGACCTTCCCTTAACAAAGCCAAACTGAGATGGGTCCAGTGACCATATGTTGACACTGTCCTTGTTGATCATTTCAAGGATAATTTGTTCCATGGCTCTGCATGTTAGACTTGTAAGACTGATGTAGTTCCTGGGGTCAGTTGATGGCTTGACTTTATGAAGAGTGATGACCACTATGATCCTCTATTCACTTGGTACATAACTTGCTTTGAGGCTCTGATTGAAAAGTGTCTCATGTAGTCCCTATAGGTCATATTTTAGACTATGCAGGAGGAATCCAGGCATATTGTATTATTGGCACATTCAGTTGCTGCCTGATTTTTGTGTACTTCTGGTTTGATTTCCATTCCTGCTTGACACTGATATGGTACTGCTAAACTAAACAGGGAAGTTGTCTTAGACTTCTACTCCTCATGTTTTAAAACTTTCACTATGTTTGGATTTGGTGAGGTTAGCATATACTGTATGTATGCATTCCTACAATTGCAGATCTACACATGTAATCAGGCGTGAGGAGGCCCATACCTCTTTCATAACAAAGAATATATAATCTTGGCATGCATTCATTTTTATATATCATTTGATAAGCATTTTCTTGTTTTCCTGTCCAACAGATCCAGTACTTTTTCTAACCAATCAATTACTTGTAAGCTAGAAAAGGAAGGACAATTTTAATAGCTTGGACTTTGTTACTAGGTACCAACGCTGTTTCAATATTAGTTTTAGTCTTAAAAATATTCCTTACTGAGTTTTGTTCACATTTGTTCATATTTTATTGCTGACCATTCAACAATCCCCATATATTCATCCACTGATACCTACTCAAGCTCCTTTATATATCATTCCTGTCCCAGGTTGATGTTTTCTTGGTGTTGCACCTTTCCGGATTTGCTTTTGCAAATTTATCAAGACCAAGTGACATTCTTATATCATCTGAGAAAGTTTTCACCACTTGCAGTTGTGCTTTCAGCTACTCATCTGATGAACTATACAGTTTTAAGTCAACCACAAAAATAAGATGTCTTTGTTATTTTCTGGGAGCCAAATTGTAACCATAGCCTAATTTGTGAAGTAGACACTTAATGGATTAATAGCAAGACAAAAGAGCAGCGGTTACAAAAAGTCACCGTGGAATGTCCCCCTTTGAATTTTCACCCTTGGGATAATAATTTGTCTTTTTTCAAGGCTTAGCCATAAAGTGGTTTTCCATTGTTTGATGGTCACTGTACTGTAACTGATCGATGTAGGATGTATCTTATACATCTGTAGGCACTCCTTTATCCATGAAAGTGGGATACAGTCAAATGCTGTTGGCAATCTAACTATAACATACATATTCTTCCATTTTCACAATTCTCTGTTATAGTCATTTAGAAGATGTCTCCTGCTCCACCTGTTTTTCCTTAATTTGTGGACTCTTGTTCCATCATGTTGTGACATTATATTAGACCTTCTGCACTAAATCCTTCACTTTGTAGGTATTTCATAAATTCAGCTTCTATTTGTTTAACTCCTTTACTAACCTTCTGTTCTATAGTCCCTCTTCGTGATTTTTTTTATTGTGAAATTTTCTATATCTGTGTGTGTTTGCCTGTATTTCTCTTCAAAATCCTTGGAGCTGTTTTATTTTTTATTTTTTTGCATTGATTAATTTGACATTCTCTGTTTCATAAATATTGCACCATATCAAATGTCTTTTTCTTTCCCACATTCATGTTTCTTTTTCATACCTTTCAAAAATCTATGGGTTGTTATTTATGTTTTTGCATTTCCTCTTTTGCTTCTTTTTCCTAGCAGTCTAAAGTTTCCTTGTCTATGTAATGTATTTCATGGATCTGTTCTAGTAATGAACACAACTTTGCATTTGAAGGTTTTGACAGTTTTTCTTGTGCATTTTTCATTCTGTAATTTCTTTCATAGTCTTTCTAATTATTCTGCATCTGTAAATTCTGGGTGTCTTGCATAATAGTAACACTAAATAAGCTCTTCCATATCCTCAGTAATCTGCTCTATTATCTTTATGGCTCTGTTTTGGTTTGTCAGCTTTTGGGGTTTTGCAGACTACTGCTTCCTTCTACAGTGGTGGGGGCAGTGAATCCTCCCCTTGAGCCTAACCTAACCCCATTGTAGGAATGTTTCCTTGTTTCGAGGATTCTGCACTGTCATTTTTTCCACTCCTGCAACCAGTGAGTATACCAGGACTGAGCGTTTTTTTTTTATCCTGGACTTGTGCATCCAGGTAGCTTTTTCATTTTTAACCTACCTCAGTCCATGATATATGCTATATGCTATATAAAACACAGTTTATATATCACTGTTTTCTTGGTGAGATTTTGTAAAAAGAGGGTCCACCACAGGAAAGCGCTCACCAAGACTTGAGGATGAATTCAGTTTCAGCAATACTACTCTCCTTTTCATGCTGATCTTAACATTTCTCCATTAGGATCCCAGTTTTATCTATATGCATATGAATTTTATATATATATATATATATATATATATATATATATATATATATATCTTTTTTTCTCTATTGTTTTGCCTCCCTACCTGCCACCCATCAGCTTCCTCCAATAGTTTTGGTCAGTGTGTTCCCAACTAATGTGCTGCTGTCAGTGACTCCGGTAACCGCTGACCAAACATAGCTATCATACGGTATGAATAGATATGGTTATAGCCATGCCATCCACACATCATCAGCCTTGTCTTGTGCTCATGTTACCCATCGAATAGCTCAGCCTACCTCCCATCACTAATTGCTTTATATGACAACTGGTCAGCTCTTCCCTGCAGCCTTACAGCTCAGCAAGTGTCTCATCCTTCTCCAGTTGCTGCAGTGCCCACACCTAGCTTACCCTGCAGCAGGGCCATTATCCCTTCATATTGTGGGTGTTTCTAAGTAGGCCTTAATCTCCCTACTTGGTGGCTGACATGAGTACCATATTTACAGTGAGGACCTCCTACGTTTATGCCTACAAACACACACACACACACAGAAATACAACCAAGCCAGTGTTGGAAGTTATGGACTGCATCTCTGTTTTCTGCACACTTCCACTTTTGGGTGATCAAAGCCCAGCAGATCCTCATTTCCAGCCATTAGGATGGATGAGCTGGCATTAGGCATTCAAGCTCAATCTCCTTCTCTGGCTCCTGAAAGGAAATTTGAGTCATAATTAGTACTTTATATCATAGACATGGCATACCACTGTCTTAAAACAAACAATAATCACTAGACAGACAGATAGAAAGAGAGGCAGTGTGTATTTTTGTGATATGAGCATAACTTGCATTCTTTTGCATGCAGATCTACACAAAAGGTTTACTTGTTCACAATTTATTCATGGGATTTCACAATTCAGTAATTTGGATAGAAAGCATTAAGGTACTGCTTGTTACTACTCTGCAGAAGTATTCCTACAGAGTGGCTCTTAGTTTTGGCAGCATGCTACCAACACTAATAGGTTCACTTGCAAGATATCTATGTATGTATTATACAGCCTTTGCAAAAGCATACTTTTCATAAATGGTGTTATAGGCAATGTTGTGCAGGCTTTTAAAATCATCCCCTTTGTCTCATAGGGTGTGCAGAAAATATGCATTAAGTCTAATAAATAAATCAAGTGAAAGAAATTGTTAAGTAAGCAATATGTTTTGGGATTAGAAATGTTGCATTCATTCTGGAACATCGCCTAGGGCCGTGACTGATGACATATACACTGTATTACAACACAGTATGCCTGAGTAGATATCTATAATGGGAAACCATTTTCACACTAAGTATACTGCACACTTTGAACTTTGTAAACAATAGAAATGTTATATAATTGCATTATACTGTTGTTATGAGAAGATTAAACTTTACTGTGCTTCCTTTTATGGAAACATTCTGGTCATAGCTGAAAAGGGTCCTCAGGCCAGCCTTCGTTGTCAGCTAACAAGTAAATAAATAAATGAATGACAAAAGGAAGTTACCCATAAGCTCTATGAAGACTGTTGAAAAAGCAGCTGAAGGAAAACTGCCATGTTAGCATGTATATGCTACAACCAAAGACTTTACCTAATCTGCAAAATGACATGTTTAATAAACAAAAGGCAAAAACACTTAAATGTAATACACTGCTGTATACATATTATGTTATTAAATCAGTTTCTGCTGTTGGGTCTGACTTTTTGTGATGTAGCATTTCTTTAGTGCATATATCCCAGGGTTACAGTCAGTTTTGTAAATTACAGGAATAAAAATACACCCAAATGATTCACATTAGTTACTGTACTAATCCAAAACGTAAGGCTCAGAGGCAGACAAATTCTGGATCCCTTGCATACATATGTGTTTGAAGTTCCTCTAAAGCAAAACCAGGGTGTGGGATGCTTGGGCATTCAATCAGGCAAGGCTGACAGCATGATGTTTTCATTAGTAGATTGTTCAAATAATCTTTGAACGACTGTGCATGCAATAAGGCTCACGCAAAGTCTAAAATTACTTGAAGCACAAATAATTTTTCCACATAATTCTAATGCAACAAAGCAAACACAAACACTTGTGCCTGTACTCCAACTGCAGGTTTATAGTGTGTTGTAATAACTGCACTTTGTAGGTTCATTTCTGCAACTCCATTTAGAGCATTCATTCTATGTCCAGCACTCAAAATGGCTTCCAACATGTGGGAACATTCTTCCATTACCCATTAAAGGCCAGACTGCATGCATGTGTTAGCTGATGGAAACCCAAAGGATGCTGTGCTGACGTGAGTCCAAATCCATAGCATCAACATCTGCAATATTTGCAAAGCAAATAATGAGTGTAGGATGTTAACATGATCTCAAACTGTGGCAGTGCAGAAGTACATGAAAACGGGTCTATATGATATGTTCAAAGTTTTATAACTTCGAACATTAAAATATTGAATTTAAATGTTAGAAGTTATAAAACTTCGAACATACGTAAAAAAAAAAAAAAAACTAACGGCTGTAGGCAGGGGGGCAAGCACCCCTGCACCCCCCCACCCCCCACTCTTTAAATATACCAACTCCGAGACCGCACTAAGTGCAGTAAAGGAAATCTTCCCTTTGCCGCACTATAGTACGTTCTCGGATTTGGTATATTTAAAGAGCGGGGGGGGTGCAGGGGTGCTTGCCCCCCTGCCTACACCAGTCAGGTACATCCCGTTTGTGTTTTTTTTTTTTTTTGTTTTTTTTTTATTATATGTTCGATGTTTGAAACTTCGAACATTTAAATTAAATTATTTAACGTTCAAAGTTTTCAAACTTCGAACATATAATATAGACCCCCATGTAAACACAAGAGAAAGTTACCACTTGTCCCTATTTTTACAGGACAATTATAAGCTAAGAATTATGCTCTGCACAAAAATAAGAGCCATTGCAAATGACCCGATTGCTTATTTTATTTTCATTTTGCTACCCCTCTAGCCACAACTGTCACATTTCTGGGGTAACATAAGACCATTTTCTGGATAAGTAACTTGCTCAGGGTCCCTCAGAAAGCAAATGGAGACTGAAAGAATCAAGTTCAGGACTGAAGGATAAAGCTCCTTAAACAAAACTAGTATTGTACTAAACATCATAGAAAACTGACATAGTATACTGTGAGACAAGACAGGATCACATAAGCAATTGCAGCAAATGCAATTCTACACCACAGAGTCTTAATGTTTATAATTAAATGATAAAACACTGTTTGCACAGGTAGGGGTTATGGAATTTACAGTAAAATCTCATGTATCACTGAGAAGTTTCTAATTCTGTGCATTTGAAAACATATTATACTCTTCACTACAATCAAGTTTAAGCTTTGGGTTACATCTAGCAAAGCACAGACTAACAGTTACGATTTCTGAGTAACTTGTTTTGTGTCCATCATACCTTGCAGCTCTAGAAAAGTAAATCACATATTTTTTCTGAACAGTTAAGCACTCTGTTAAACTCATTAGTTAAAGGCTAGCATATTAAAGCTTTTTGTTTGACATTGGAAGGCTGTATTCTGCCTTCCTTAAGGTATTTTAACCAACATTTGTTTTATATAGGAGTACTTATTTTTATCTGTTACCATTAGCAATGTGTGTAGTAATGATTTTTCTTTTAAGGTATTTCTACTGTAGATCTTCTTTACCACATTTAAGTATATTACGCTATACAACTCCTTTCTCAGGGAATGGCTTCTCCTTCATTTCACTGTGTCTCTTTTTTGTATTCTTAATTGTATTGAGTAAAGTATTGACTATATAAGGCTCTGAAGATTATTACAAATTTACAGGATGGGCTTGTTCATTCAGTATGCCTTTTATTTTATTTTATTTTATTTATTTTACATTTGTTGACTGGGATAGCCCGGCTGGATACATGTCCATTTTCAGTGGTGGTCCGGGGAAAAAAGCTCCATGCTATATACTACATACATACTACAAAGACTTTATCATATATAACTTTTTACAATTTTTATACAGACTGACATTCTTTTAAAAGGATAGAACATCACTTGGTTCCACAATTTAATGCAGAGCTACTGGATTATTAACCAAATTACTAAGATATAGTCACTTAGAGGCAAGAAGTCCTCAAAAGATGCACAGTTGAGGGGGTGGGAGTTAGTAAGGGGTAAAGCAAAGACATTGCCATCGTGTTTTAAAGAATTGTATAAGATTTTTCTTGAATTGGGGTAATGAGGGCTCTGATGTTTGGTCAGCAAGAAATGAGTTCCATGTTTTACTAACAGAGTTATCTCCGGTAGGATAATTTCTGTGATGTCTGTATTGCCGCCTAGTATATTGTAAGCCAGTTACATGGGTAACTGGTCAGTGTTGTCCCGCATATCAGTCTCCCTATAGAATCTCTACTTCGCTCTCTTTTTTTGCAATCAGAATGACAGTAGGTTATTCCATTTTTGATCTCAGATTCCCAGCCTGCCTGTTATATTTGTTATGGCAGTGGCATTCCATGAGACATATTACAATATCTGACATCATTACTGGGCCTTGTACATGGTACCATGCATAAATTGCTAGAGTTAAAGTTAATAAAATGAAGAAACTAAGTTGCATGCCATCTATTATTTTTTCTGTTTTATTAGGTACTTGCATGGGTAATTCATGTTTCTTATAGCTCCAAAAATGAGAAAGAAAGAAAAAGAAAAAAAGAATCTCAAAATACATCAACTTTGTGGTTATCATTGAATTGACATATGATGTCTACACAAATATATCTTGTTTCTAGAAAGGCAACAGGATAGAAGTTGTATTTCCTTGAAATATGTACCTTGGGAAAGGTGGCTATGCCCTCTGACTTTGCCAGGGTAATCTCTGCTTCTTTTCATGCTGTGGGAGGATATTATTGTAAGATATTTGATCATTGCCACATATATGGGGGAAACAGATAGTTTTAGCTGTGGTGGATAAAGTGAAACAAAAAACTAATATGATTTGTTAGTTAGCATCCGCCGCCATGTTTTGCACAGCTGGAAATGCCTATAATTCAAGAATATTTATAAAACAAAAGTTACTATTATCAAAACAGGCTCTTTGCTCTCTGGGTAGTGGTGTTATCTTTTTAGGTGAGATTATTCATTGCAGTCTTAGGTCAATTGCGACATGGTCAGTGGGCGCACATTTGATTACTAGAAGCTACTTAATGACCAGAGCAGATGTTTTTATATAAAGTCTCTGTTTGCAGAGATTAGTTGCAGTCCTAGGCCAGAGATTAATATAAATTAAGACAGAACGGTGCTTACAAAAAAATATATAAACATGCAGGCAAGCAGAGAAGAGCAGCTTTGCAGTTATTGATATGCAGTAGCTCACTATCTGTGCATTTCAGTGTATGAAAAGTACATAACTGCATACAGTTTGACCTGTGAAAAAAGAAAAAGTCATGCAGTGAACAGTAGCTTTATCAGGTCGTAGGCATGCATAGGTTCGCACAATAAGATTAAACCACACACACTACTGAAGTGCAAAATATTACTTTAAGCAGTTTAAGGCTTTTGAGGTTGGCAGTTTTACATAATAAAACACAGGAAATACCAACTACATGTAGAGCAGATTGCATTCATCTTGGGTAAAATGTAAACTCTGTATTTGAATGTATTCAGAATTAATATAAGTGGTTTTGAAGAGGGGCAAGCTCCCTTCACTCTTGACATGATAGTCAGTAACACCCCTACAACCACACTACATTATTATTTTCCTTTGGAAGTAATAAAACAGAGTATAATAATTTGATGATATGAATCTCAGCACTGCAGAAATATCTGAGGTCATAAGGCATCCATGTAAAATAGTAAAGCAGAGGTGCTGTGGGGGTGCATAGGAGCTTCCACCCTTATATAACTAAAGGTGCATCTTAAGTTGTATCCACTATGGTGGAGTAGAGGGATAAAGGCCTAACTATAGCCCAGCCAACCCAGGTTCAATTAATGGCTTGGGTGAGTGACAGAGCAGCAGGGAAGGTTGAGTGTGCCTGTCTTCTGGGGGAGGGCGCTAACTGATGATGCTTCTTGGGGGGAGGTATGGTCCAATGAGGGGAGTTGTACTCAGATGTAGCCAATGATCATGGGGGTAGGGAAAGGAAAAGTGGATAGGGGAAATAATTAAAAAGAAAAAAACACCAGATGGAAACATAGACAGTCCAGCCCCGGGATGACTTTAAGATTCAAGACTTGCCCCAGCAAAACTAGAAGAAGTCTGGGGGGATTGGAGGATGACCGGTAGACCTAGCATAGATGTAGGGCACTGAAGGCTGAAGTGATAATAATGAGGTCTGAGGGGACCAAAAATAAATTAAAGTGCATCCTACATTTACATTTTATTGTACTATCCTTAGACATATTGCTGCATGATAATACAGGATTTACCAAACTGAATTAGTACATTTTGTTCAGAATTCAAATGTCAGTTTTACATACTGTGATACTTTTTATTATATGTATCAGACAACAAAGCGAACCTTGACATCCCGGATGCAACATTTTCAATTTCATCAGTGCGTTGCTGAACCATTTAGTGTGTGTAATCTTGATGCACCATATTATTGCTTTCTCAGCTCAACTCTTTTACTGGTCAGCAATAATTTCTGCTGGTTTGGTAGGTTCTGCACTAACTCATGTATCACTTGTGTGTTCACTACCTGTAATAACAGAGTCTACCTGGTTTTCTGAGACTTCTGTATTATCAGGGTTATTATCTGCAAAAGGCACCCCAAATTTATTTGGTTTTGGACTGGTTTCTAACTCTCAAACTTTTCTAAATTTGTTCACTCTAGTTACTTTCATCCATGAGTGAGGAGAGGGTAGTTGTTGGTATACTGTTGCCAGACTTTCATTTTTGTCATAGAAAGAACACAGATCATCCACAACACCAATCTGATGTAACATTAAATCTATCCCCTTTCCTAAGATTACCCTAACCTGTGAACACTCACATATACATGCTATTTACTGTAATGTAGGCTTGCACATTTTCAAAACTACCAGTTTTCAATAAACCATTCCTTTTCTGTCATACTTCTACATATTTACACTGTATAAAGCTTGAATTCAACCAAAGTGATTCTCACAAATGTATAGTCACTCATTTGTCTATCTGCTCTTTTATGGTTACTTATTTGTTTTTCTCACTTATGTATCTTATACCAAATGAATAACAACAATATATGTGTGTGTATATAAAATAACAAAATCTACCTTTTTTCTACATTTTTGCAGGGGGGGGGGAAGCCCTCCTGCACCCCCTGCATATTAAATATACCAACTCTTACAGTAGGGAAAAGGATAAATTCCTCAGTCCACACTGTACTACGATCTCCATTTGAAAGCTTTGAGTTTTTGGATACTCGATAATATTGTCTCGACAATATGAATTTTGAGTTTCTAAAAACTTGAGCTTCTAATAGGTTCCCATCTATCTCTCAAAAAAAAAAAAAAAAAAAATATATATATATATATATATATATATATATATATATATATATATATATATGGGATCCATCAAAATGTTCGAAGTTTCACTACTTCGAACCCCACTTCACCGAGTCCACTTGTTCGAAGTAGTGAAACTTCGAACATTGACTTCGGCAGTCACACTACAGCGCAGAATGGGAATATTCCCTTTTCTCTGCTGTAGTGCGATCTCAGAGTTGGTATATTTAAGTAGGGGGTGGGGGATGCAGGGGGCTTGCCCCCCTGCAAAAACATGCTTTAGTGTTTTTTTTTTTTTTTTTTTTTTTGGGTAGCCCAGGGAACTAGACTTCAGCAAAAGTGCACTTTCATTTAAGTGGACTTTTGCTGAAGTGTAGGGTCTACTGCTTTATTTCGGAGAAGTGTATTTTTGATGTAAAGCAATAGACCCATATATATATATATATATATATATATATATATATATATATATATATATATATCAATCACAGAAAAATAAGTCCTAGCATGGCAGAAAATAACTTCTTTAACCCTACAAAGTGGATGGTGCTGTAATTTTATGACTTTATTAAGATGACAGATTTAAATAATAACACGTTATATATGGATTTACATCAATAGCTATGCTGTTTACCTATTTAATAGGCTCATTCTGTTTCTTATTTAGACCCATAGGCTTTAACTCCCTTACAAATGTACTTCTCAAAACTACTAAGAATATGTATTGGTGTATGCTCTACTAATAACACTGCAGAATGTACAAAATATAATGAATTAGAAAGCAGCACAGAGCAGTGAATAAACCATTCTACTAGTTAGCATTACTTTAAATGTTTTGGTAAGATTCATTATTTAATGCGGATTTACGCCTTAGACGTTTTTCTCAACCTGCTTCTTCTGGCAAGTTCATTGACAGTACAGTTACTTCAACCATCTGCAACTGATTTTTTTTCCAAACAATTGCAGTTAAGCACTTTCAGATCCAGTGGTTTCAGATAATGACCTGAAGAGTACACATTGGTGGCCAGTTTAGTTTTTCTGAAATTTAATGCTTTCAAAAACATTTGTGCATGCATTTCAAAAACTGGACATAAGTATTGTCCCGGTCCCCTTCAATAAACATATTACACCAAATGACATTTGATGACTTTTAGTAAACTTCAATAACATAATTTTGTTAACCAATATTTATTAACTACAACTGAATTGATTTTAATCACAGCATAAACATCCATGTAATGCTAATCAGGACAGTGTGACCTTACTCATCCTGACCAATTAAGCAGCGTCCTTATCTAGACTCGCTTCCATTACATATGAAGCAGCCTCCAACTCTTCACTTTCATTTCCCAACTCATTGAAATTAACATCCAAAACACCAGACAGGGAACAGAAGAAGACAGGCCTGTCCCTCTTCTCCACCCTACCCACATTGATAAAATAACTATAATCCCCAATATTTCACCAAAAAGGGGAGGGAAGGCAGGTAGCAAGTCAACAACAAATGTGATTCCTTATCCAGTTACACTTACATAAACCCCTTTAAGCCCCTCCCTACCCCTTACCTCATTTCCTCCCAGTTAGCCCTCATTCCTATTTAACTCTTCCACCCCACCCACTCATCTCCCACTAATATAGTTATCTAACCAACCCAGTCAGCCCTCATTCCCATTTAATCCTTTCATCCCCCCCTACCCTATCACCTCCCACTAATATATTTATCTACCCCCCTCCTGAAGATATCCCTGGGCAAATTGGTTTGCTACCAAACCTCATTTATTATTTATTTTCCTCCCTAAATATTCCACTAATTATGTTGCATATTTTCGTCATTATTTTTGCAGTGTTGGTTTTGCTATCAACATTGATAATGTCCACAAATCTAATTTTCATGGCATTGTTCAAATACATTCAATCCTTTTTACTGAAAATTTGGATATGAGTTTCTTTCATGATTCATACTTCAGCAAAGAGATTTATCCTGCCATAGCTTCTACTCCATAGACTGGTTACAACACATTTTTCGTACTCACAGCCACACCTTATTCAAAAACTATAAATGACAGATCATAAACTCTTCATGATATCCATAGCTCACCTAAATCATTTTATTCTAACTTTACTCATTTTTTATTACATAGGTTTGTAGGTTCAAGGTACTTACTAGGATATTTATCCATAAGGATCTTGAAAAGCCTAGCCGTACATTCCCATGGTCGTTTGTAGCCCTTAATTTTTGCATACAAATAAATCAGAGATGGATCCAACAAGGACATGCTGGGATATTTATATTTTCCCTGTCCATGAGTGACAGGGATTCCTTGTTTCTTAGGGAACTTTGCACATATCTAACTATTTTGTGAGCTGTTTTATCTGAGACAAAGTAACTTGAATCCCTCTACGTGCATCACTTGTTCAATTTAATGTTAAATCTGAATTTGTCAGCAGTCTGACCCCATGTTATAATTTTGTATACCATGTATAACTCTGTAACATACTAATGAGTTATGCAATTCAGACAATTTGAGTGTTTGGCTCACCTCTTTAGTTCTGCAGCTTACTCATCAGTATACTCTAATATCTTCCCCCATAAAGACTAAATGATTTTTCTTAAAATGCACTAATTCTGAAACTTCTGTCTTGTTATTGAAATTATGTTTTTTTCTCCTTCTTAAAAGTCAGATGCATTATATTCCAGGGCTATTTTTATAACAAGCAGACACAAAGTGTAATGCACTGCTTCAGACTTCTCTGACATATTGTTTATAGTGAGGAATTCATTTTCATCCACAGTTTCTAATTTTGTGAGACATTTTCCTTTAGAAAAATAATTTTTAGTGGCAATAATTATATAGCATCTCAAATGAAAGATGAATGGCTTGCTTTTAGTCACTTCTGACATGAGGTAACTTGTGATATTTTCAAGCACAAATAACCATACAGGACATGAGGGTCCATGATGTCAGCTTTATCAGCTTTCAGATTAAGATTCTAAAATACTGTAGAGGAATCTAGACCAGATGATAAACCTACAGGGCTCACAGATAGTATATACAGACATACACTTCTAAATCTTATGTCTGTACTGTGCAGCATGATTTCTGCTTGTCCTTATTCATATATTTCATATCCCACATGATCTGAGTATTGCTTAATTGACAGAGCAGCTCTATCTTTATGTTCCTACCTAGAAGTTCAGATCATTGGTGAAGAAGATGCCAGTTTTACTAGAGGCCTGGATTGAAGCCAGTGGCAGGATGCCTTTTAGTTACTTTGCTGCAGCCCCTGATACATTTTTTTCAAGAAGTTCCCGCATTGCGATCTGTTAAGGAAGGGGAACCAACTCATTTTTTTCAGGATTTTAAACTTTGAATTTAGAATTTATAATTAATGTATTTATTGTATACTTGTTTTGCTATCTTGACTGTTTTGTGAACAGTGGAATTTACTTTTTCATTCATTCATTTTATGTACAATGAGTAGGACTTAAACATTTTATTACTGTTAACTAACAGTAACCATCTCCAAATCTATGCAATCATACATCTCACACATTGACTTAGACATGCAACCTGTCCAAAGTCCAAATTTAACCCAAAATATTTATTATTAAAGTATCATCTATTAACTGGAACATCCTAAAAATTCTCCCCTTAGGGGATGCGGTAAATGAACTCAGTACAACTTTTGGTAATATCTTATATAGTCTTGTACCCTTCAGAAAGACGAGACTGAAAAACAAATAATGCAATTTGACTATCCTAAAATAGTAGAATGCTAATAGAGAAAAACCATTGGAAGAAGTATCACATTATAAAACACCACAATATCTCAAAAATGTCAGAATGTTTTGCAGCCATAATAAAAAACAATAAATGAAGATAAACAATATACCATAACAACATTCAGAACAAGAGTAAACACTACCATAAAAAATTCTTGCTAGCCATTAAAGAAATCTTACATTCCAGACAAAAAAAAAAAAAAACAACCCTAACCCCTTTCCCTATAATTTACCATTCAAAACTAGAATATAATTCGACTCTTATTAAAATAGATTGTGTAGCCTCCCTAGTCATGGATTCCCCAATGTCTAATCCCAATCCTGCTCAAACCTGTGCTCACATCCTATTTAAAACTACTTTTAAATAAACTCAAACCGTGCTCTACTTCAGCTGATGACCTTCCAAGCGAGTACCTTAAAATTGCCTATCCTGTCTCAGTCCTTATAAACAGATGAATCCAGGAATCACACATTTCCTGTCTCTGGAAAAAATCACACATTATACCTTTACACAAAGAAAGAAATTCAACAAACATCACTAGCTTTAGATCTATAGCAATCTTAGCCCCCTCTCTAAAATACTTGAAAAATGCTTTATAAACAATTGCTAAATTTTCTCCTGCAGGAACAACTCCTGTCCCCCATCTAACATGGTTTCTGTCCTTCCCATAGTACTAACACTCCACTTATAGATACTGTTAATGAAGGTAGGGATAATGGCAAACTAGTTTCCTCCTTATATCTAGAATTGTCTAAAGCCTTTGACACAGTTTGTCACAGCAAACTTCTACGTCATATGTCCTCACTAGGTCTGTCTCAGCCTAGCCTTCTATGGTTTTAAAGCTACCTATCCTATAGGTATCAGTCAGTAAAATGGCACTCTGCTTTCTCTCCATACCTCCTAGTTACCACTGGTGTCCCCTAAGGATGTATCCCTGTTCCCTCTTCTCACCAACACCCTCCACACATCCATGCAACAAGCCCTCCAATACAATACACAGATAACTTCACACTCTTAAGCACATCTCCAAAAATTTACTCAGAAAGCTTTTACAGCTGCTGAAACATGGCTTTGTAACTTACAACTCATGCTCACCTCCCCCCCCAAAATACTTATTTTATACTCAAATCTGTTTAAAGAAAAAGCAAATTTAAATCCTCTCTCTTAATAATACAACCAATGAAGTCACCTCTTATAGCAAATTATTAGGGATGATAGTGGATGGTAATCTTATATTTGACCTGCATATAAAAAATTGCATAAAAAGACTCACCAAAAGGTAGGGATGCTTTACAGAACCTAAACCTTTCTCACCAATGCAACTAAAACTATACTTGACACTACTTACCTCCTCTCACAACTACTTTATGGAACTCCCATCCTTACTAACCACCAGGCATCACAAGAAGATAAACATGAGTAATGCTATAATTAAGTGGCTAAATTTGCAGCAAATATCCCTTTCAGAATCCATCACTGAATAGCAATAAAAAGTCTAAATTGGTTACAATTCCATCAACTAATATATACATAGCTTCTTATCATCTATAAAATTATCCAACATCCAACTGCTTGTCCAGCACAAAATACCATTCTTCACAACTATATTCCCACTTGGTCATTACAATCCAATGACCAAAAATTCTCTCTGTCCAAAAATCTATCATATCTGCCAGACGTGGTCTGTACTCATACCATGTTGAAAGGCCTGGTACAAATATTCCTCAGAATTCTTATCTTTTGACCTTCTGGTCACATTATTTAGTGATTCAGCATTGTAGTGATCGCTAAGATGATAGTAAATCTAAATATAAATACGTTTTTCTATCAATACCTCAACACACAAGTGGTCAAGTCTACCAATGTCTGAAACCATTTCACAGAAGTCAGAACACCGAATATCAGCATACCACAAATAAATACCGAACCCCGCAACTCCCTACTGCTCTGAACCCAGAAACAAGTGTTGCCATGGGTCCAGAAGGGGAGTAAGTTTGTACAGTCAGTAATGTCAGTTTTTCATATTATGACATTTGGGATGTAGGAATCACACATGGGGACTTTATGTATACAAAACCAAGCCTGAACCTTAACAATTATTTATCTCTTGGCTCTAGACGATTGTCACTGTTGAAGTGACACCCTGATGCCATGTGCAAAAATGGGAAAAAGGGGTTATGGATGGATGGATGAATGGATGGATTTTCTATATAGAGTACAGAGAGCTTTGAGATAATTTGTAAACATTGAGCGCTGCAAGAAACTATGATCCCTCATAAAATCATCCAAGGCGAGCTTGAAAGAAAACTTTGCTAAGGACTCTAAAGATAATCACAAGGCATTCTTTAGCTATGTCAAGAATCTAAGTGGCAATGCTCAGATCTGCTCAGAGTTAGTGCAGAATGACACAAAATACACTGAACCAACCGATATTGCTAACATCCTAGCAGACAGGTTCAGTGCAAACTTCACCCCCCCTCTCACCCGCAAAAGGGCCCATAACCATACCAGAAAAATGAAGAGCCCCTGAAATCACAGACAGGTTAAAATAGCCCTCTCCAAAGCCAAAAACACAGCATCAATGGGACCATACGGTGTCCCAGGCTGTGTCCTACACAAGCTCAAAGACGAATTAACCCCTCACCTAAACACACTGCTCAAACTCAGCCTCTCCATAGGCTACATACTCATAGAGTGGTGCACAGCAACAGTTATTCCACTCCACAAAGGTGGAGCCACAACAGACCCCCGGGAACTATCACCCTATAAGCCTGACTAGCTTGGTCTGCAAGGCTATGGAGTGCATCATCATGGAACTCATTAACAGAGACATTGGGAACCTCCAAACACTGGACCCTACCCAGTTTGGCTTCGTTAAGGGCAGATCATGCCTCCTAAACCAGGTGGACTTCTTTGAGACAGTTCCCAAGGCTATAGATGAGGGAAAGGTGGTACACACAGCCTACCTGGACCTCGCAAAGGCCTTCGACACCATTCCCCATTCTGGTATTATAGGCAAGCTCACCAGCCTGAACATAAGCCCCTATGTCACAAGATGGGTTGCCAGTTGGCTCACAGACAGAACCCACATGGTGAGAGTTGCAGGAGCTAGGTCTGACTCTAAACCAGTTACAAGTGACATTCCCCAGGGCTCAGTCCTAGGACCCCTCCTGTTCGGCATATACTTCTCAGAGGTACAGACATGCACAGAAGGACGATGGCTGACCAAGTTCACAGATGACTGCAAACTAGGGGCTATAATTGACTCACTGGCTGACACAGACATCTTCTAAAAGGGTCTCACTGAGATGGATACCTGGTGCCAAAATCATGGCCTCAAGCTAAATGACAAAAAGTGCATAGTTATTCCCTTTGGAAATAACAAAGTACCCACAAACTACCACATAGGTGGTAGTCCCCTAAATACGGAAAACGTAATAAGGGATCTGGGGGACCCAAGTAGATAGTAATCTCTCCTTTGATAATCACATTGTCAAAGTGGTTAGAAAATCCTTCTATGTGGCCCACCTAATCACAAAAGGGTTTGCATCCAGATCAAAAGAAGTCATTGGGCCCCTCTACTCATCACTCATCAGACCCATCATAGAGTACAATGCCCCATTTGAGATGTACCTTACAAGACACCTGCAACAGCTGGAAAGACCACAGAAGCTCCTCACCAAGAGGATCACTGGCCTCAAACAGATGCCCTATGCAGTTCGACTGAAGAAACTCCAGCTGTACTCGGTTGCATACCACCTGCTCAGAGGTGATCTCTGCCTGACATATAAGGCCATGTCCAACCCAGAATTGATGGACATGCTCCACCTAAAGAAAACCTTATCCCCTCGAGCCACGCGCTCCAGGGATCTAAACCTCACCACAACAATAAACAGGACGTGCTGGAGGGATAGATTCTTGTCCCAGAGACTTCCCATGCTTTGGAAAAAGATTCCAATCGACACTAGGCAGAGCTTCTCATTAGCACTCTTCAAGAGAAACCTTGACGAGTGGATAGGAAACAGAAAGTTTACCCCAGGGATCACTTCAGTGGCTGCACTGGACAGAGGCACAGGGAACTAATCTAAGGAGGCAGCGAAAGCCAAAACATTCTGACTAGGCTTATAAATGCCTTCGGGCAGATATCCTTGTACCTACCTATGAACCTATGAATTTGCTTGAAGAACTATAGATGACTATTATTCTTTCTGTTGTGATTAAGGAGCATAACTCACAGGCCGGGTCTACTTCAAAGTATCAAAAGACCACTTACTTGAATCCTGGTTCACTGAGACAAAATCTGTGAAACCACATATCCACAAAACTGTAAACCAATGAAAACTTTCACAAGGAAAGGAATCACTTGGCCACCAAGACAAAAGAAACACAACAACATGAAAAAAAACCCTCCAAAGTCAGGGGCTTTACCTCCCCAACCCTCCCAACTAAATATACCAACTCTGAGATTACACCATAGTGGGGAATAGGGCAAATACCTCCATGGTGGCCAACTAGTTCCTTTCCCAGGTGTTGCTTTTGATGATGTAATCATTCGATGATGTGGATATTCAATGATTTCATCTCAATGAACCAGGATTCGAGCAAGTGGTCTTTCGATACTTTGAAGTAGACCCCACAGATCACACTATATGCCTTGGATATACATTAACAGTAGTAACACTGGCACAGCAGAATGTCCCGTAAAAAGAAATGAACATAAATGATATTTCACTCTCCCTGTAAAGCTCAGGTACCCAGACAAGTGGTATCTAGCTTGTTATTTCTTTGGTTGAATATGTTATAAAATATTTAGTTTAACAGCTAAAGCTAATTTTTTCTTTGCATCACTAAAAATTTATGGTCATAGAAGATTATTGGAAAACAATCCTTGCCCTGAATTCTGCAATATTTTTCTTTGCACAGTGAAACTTCCACTGATGTTTGTAGTCTGTTTCTTCTCTTTAAAGTCTGATTAAAAGTTGTACAATTAAAAGTACTGAGTGGTGTTTTTTCATTTTGACTACTTTCATTTCATCAGTTTATTTAAGTTAGCTGTGCTGTTTTAGGTGGCCTGCATGTGGGTATTTTGTGCGTGAAGTGTATGGCTTTTGTCACAGAATTAATTAGGCTGAGTTTTCTTAAATGAGAACAGAGCTGTATCCAAGGCATTTGAGTAGGCACAAGTTATGAACTATTCAGGGACTTCATTCTTACCCATCTCCTATTTCAGGATGCTCTTTTCTAAATGATATACTTTTGAGTGAGAGAATAACAATGACATATTCTCCTGCCATTACTGTTCCACAATGCTTTAATTCTAGGAAGCAAAGACACTTTCTAGGGGACACTGTTTACCTTGGTGAGTACTCCCAATAAATTTATTATACGCAAGGATAAGATGTGAACTTTCCAGAGATATTTTTCTTAACCCCAGAACCTATTTCAGTGCATAGTTTTCCAAGTTATTGAATTCTGATGTTTTTGTAATGGTATAAGTTCCTGCTTATGCTGTGCCACAAAATGTATTCAATACAAGGAAAGAAAGACTGTCTTTCCCTTGCTTGAGAAATGCCAGAAAATGTATTATCAGAAGAGTTAATAGCCTAATATTTTTACTAGGTAATGCCTTTTGTGCTCCTGGAATACACAGCTAATGGTGTGAGTGCCAGCCGGATCACTTTAATAAGGCTATTCTTTTTATGTCCTTATCTATTTTCCAGGAACAAAAACATTACTTGATGATATATTCACTAGTTATACCACTGCTGCTCACTGACATTTTTATGTTGATAATTGTTCCTGTAAATAATGCATAGGTGTGCTCATTCTCCATGCATGACTATCCAGTTTTCTGACTGCCTTTTTTCATTACAGAGCATTTCTTCCAATTGATTATTGTCTCTTCAGAAGTACACTGCCCTCTTCTAGATGATCTCCATTTTTAAACTCAACCTAGGTTTGCATTATCCAGTTCTCTATTTCCCCAGCAGCTGAGTCAAGGGCATATACGCAAGAATATGCCCCTGACACAGAGGCATATATCTAAGCATTCTATGTAGTTGTTTGGTAGTGCATTGCTACTATTGCAAACCCTGTTAAAAAAATTGCAGTTGAACTGCAGCTAGCCCTTTTTTATGTTTACCTAGCTTTTGAATAGCATGTTTTCTGTAATATCTGGTAAAGGTATGCACAGCGTGTCCTAAGTATGACATTCTCATGGCTTAGAAGAGGTTAATACAGCATTTTTTTGTGAAAGGGTTTATTTAAGTTGCGTGTGCTGGTCTTAAACTTGATGGTAGTTTTTCACAATGGCAGCTGTGCTAGGTTCCACATATGGTACTTAACATCTCTGCCTAGCTGACTAGATGCCTGATTCAAGTTGTTGTTGTATTCCATCATAAAGTTTTGAGCACAGTTTATAGTTTTATTGGCACGCTAAACTTTGTTAGAAGCTGATTTATACACTTTGAAAAAATATCGTTTACATGTTTAGTGGTATTAAACACTGCCCTAGGGTCAATCCATTTTAGTGGGTTTTAAACCAAAAGCTTTCACTGTTAAACCATAGAACATTTTATTTAACTCCAAACAGCAGCCAAATGTCTTTAACTACAAGAACTCTCAAACATTGCCCTTATACTAAGTAATGAGTTCTACTGAAAGTCATTTTCACTTATCATCAATTTTGCTACTGCTTAGCTGTCTTGCCTTGGGTCTACGTCATTGCTGCATATTGTATTATATGTCAGAGTGAATTCTGGGACATGAGCTGGGGAATACTTGTGTAGACAGTACTTTTTTTTAGAACTGCTACATGAATCCGCTAAATTTGTACCACTTCCAAATTATATTTATGCAGTACCTCATTAAATATTTACAGCTTGCTTACTCTTGGCTACATTTCTTTCCCCTTCATTTAACAGGTGAGTAAAAGTTATGAACACTTCGGGGATTTCATTCTTGACCCCTTAAATTCCAGGATATCATTTATTCCTGCTACTGAATTTTGAGTGTAAAACAACATTAGCATATGCCTCTGCTATCACTGTGCAAAAAAGTTCCATTTCCTGGAAACAGGGATACTGTGTAGATTGTCTCTCCCTTTATCAAAAAACTGTCTGCAAATTTATTAAGAATAAAAGATAATAGCCTGATATTTATATTATAAGCCTAAAATTTAGCTTGTGTAGTGAGAAGTGTCATTACTTTAACTGGCCTACCCCCCCCACAATTTTCCATAAAAAAGCACCATTTAATGCTGTATTAGTTACTTACAGTGGTGCTGCTCACTGGAATTTTCAGGTGGCTGTTTTCTATTGGAAGTAATATACAGACATGTCTTGGAAGCGATGCACAGCCATATTAGTTCATTCCTACTATGCTCAGTGTCACTTTGTTTCCTTACCTACCCCACTTCCTATGCCTCCCTCACATCATTTCCTCTTTATCTTCTATAACGACTATTGCAGTTTTGTAACCAATCACAAACTAGCACTCTCATCTTGCACTCACTGATATGTTTCACTCTTCTTCTGAACCTGGACCTCTAGCTCAAAGTACTCTTCCCTCTCATTCTCCCTCCCAAGCCCCACTCCCTCTATATAACCCCCACCTCTAGATCTGTCTCTCTCTCTCTCTCTCTCACTTTTCTCCAATACAGGATATATCTACTTATATACATTATAATCTCATAGTAACTTACTGCAATAAAGCTGCACATCCCTAATTGAAGCATTGCAGTAAGAATGAACTAACAATCACCCTAGCTACTTTTTCCCCTTTACTGACTAATTTTGCTATTGTCATACACCGCTCTAGCAAAAATATAAATGAACCAAAATAATTAATAATGCTGTGACACAGCAATACAACCTAACAACTTTATTACAACTACATTATATGCACCACTCTAATAACTTATATCAAGATAAAGTGATACCTAAATTCTCCTCCACTTATAGGTTCATAGATCAGTACTAGGATAACTGCCTTTGCAGGCCATTTTAAGCCTAGCCAATTGCCCCATGTGAGAATCAAACCCTGTACCTTGTACTTCTAAGGTAAATACCTTAACCATTGTGTCAACCTTCCAAATAGATAAAGAAATACCATATTCTAGTTTACCTATATGTATTTATGCTATGTATAGAATGTGGCACTAAACCTAATCCTGGCCTTTAGTATTACCCTATTACAGAATCTAACCTACTTATACCACTCACACCAAACGATCCAGCTACTTCTCTTCTCTTCTCTTCTCTTCTCTTCTCTTCTGGCTATCAACTAAATTTCTAAATGCCTGACTCTTTCTATTCTCCAAACCAACCCCCATCTAGTACATCTGATTCAAACTCTTACTCCCAGTATTCAACAAGTTCATCTCTACAGTAATCATAGCAGCATGTAGTCATTTCATAGAAACATCAGTCATGCAAACTCACCTACTATCTGAAATGTCTAAAGATTTGCCATTTAAAGCCCAAAGCATTATGAACAAACTGGATTCAACAGAAGAAGGGATTACTAAAAATAAGTCAGATACAGTGGCTATGAATGAGACTTCATTAAAATAAAACATCTACTTCTTGTTTTGCATAAATGATAACTTTCAAATTTATTTTTATAACAAGTCAGTACATATATCTAGATGTGGCACTGTGTTGCTTGTCAATAGAAACTGTTATAGTCTCTGCAGGAAAGGACATCATGGCATCTGAAAGTTTGCAAACAGGTTCTATTCTCCCTAAAAATTAGAAACCAAACTAGCCAACTTAATGCGATATCATACCCACCATCAATACTACACCTTTAATAGTTTCTTAAATGTTCTGATTCCTTCCACTGGGTTCTAGTCTTTGTAAAAATTAGTAATCAAAATAAGCTTCTTATAGCAGTAGCATACATCTCACCTTGCTCTCCAAACGTTTTGAATCAGTAGTGCAAGGCTCAGTAACATTTACGAACGGAAGCAGTATCATTTTACTGGAGACAGCTCAGATGTCCTCACCACTAAAAACGTGAAATCACTACTTTTCTCTCACAGTACACCCTGTCACATATAATTAAGTTCCATACAAGAACAAAGGCTTAGGAAATGACCACTGAATGAGTTTGGTAAATATTTAACATATTTACCAAACTCACTCAGTGATAATTTCCTAATTCAGGTTATTGTTTCTTTCAAAGTTCCCTATGATAACTTCTAAATCTATATCTGAAACAAAAGAAGATGAGATGCTTTCAACCTTAAATAAAGTAGGCTGGCCTCATCTATAACAGCACAACAGTCCCCACAGAAGCTTAAATCTTTTTAACTCAGAGACCCTTAGTATACTTAAACACTCATCCCTATCCCAAAGAAGGATAAGGGAACATTACTCTTTCTAGATCTCCACTGCCATCCAGCTTGTCATCAAATACAGGGACAAAGCTTGAAAAATGTTGAAGGCTACCAAAAATAGAGAAAAACAACACTCCCAATTTCTTTCTCTACCTACCTATAAAAATGTAAAACTAGAAATTAAAGGCACACATTCCACCTATTTCTGTATCATACTATGTCAGAGATTTTCACCTAAAAGACTTTTGGAAAGCCTTAGATGACATTGCATACTTTGACAACAATAAATTTCAACCATCTATAAACCCTAACTTCAGAAATCTTATAGTCTCATCACTGTCTCCATTGGTTTAGACACACACTTATATAACAGTTAGATGAATAATTCCATCTTCATCAGCCCCCCAGCCACAGGTGATCACTGCCTCCACCCCTTCCAACCCTTACTTTTACTTCAAGGAACCTCTGTCAACAGACAATTCTAAAAAAAAAGAAAAAGAAAAGACCATCATTAAAACAGACCCTAACTAGAACAGTATACATACATCCAAACTTCTTCAGACTAGGAGTCCACTTCTATCACATCCTATTGCTTATAACTTTCACTAGCAAAGGTATAGTTTCTACCCCGCTTAACTACTTCCTTATAACACCTGTTCCTAAGCATCCTTGGTCCTCCTTTCCAAAAGGTTTCTAACCAATTTCAATTTTTTTGTCCCTTAATGAACACATTGAAAACCAAATATATGACCAATTGTTTAACTGTCTAAATTATTATGGCATACTTATAGGCATTCTGCATGGTTTTAGGCAGGGACACAACATTCACAGGGTGATTTAACACAGCACATTCTTAGGAATCGAAAAAGCATGGCTCACTGGGCATTATTTATACATCTATGCCAAAAATTTCAGAATGTTAACCATCACATTCTACTACAATAACTAAAGCTTTATTGTTTAGGAACTAGTTTAGTGATAGACATTTTAAACACATTTATTAAATGTTCACATTGCAGACAATGGCATAGGTACACATACAATAACAGAAAAGAAAACAAACCACAAAAAAACATTTTTTATTTTCATGCATTATACATATATGTTTTATTATATAAAACGCAATCAGAAGGTTAAAAATCAAAACAGAAAGGGATGATGATGAAATGCGATGAGTTCAAGAAAAAAGGAGAGAGTAGGATTTTGGATGCAGATTTTTAAGTAGAATAACAACAATCATGCAAAATATTAAAATAGCAGAAAGCATTGTAAAAAGTAACCAATGCTTTCTGCTATTTTAATATTTTGCATGATTAGAAAGCATTGTAAAAAGTAACCAAGAGACTTGGTGGTGCAACGGTAGCATTGCCGCTTGATAGCAAGAGGTTCTTCCATTCAATTCTTGGCTGGAGCGCCTTCTGTGTGGAGTCTGCATGTCCTCCCCGCAGTTGAGTGGCATTCGAAAGACATGTATAAATGAGCATGCCTTCGTTGAAGTTTGGGCATCGAGCTGGCAACTTGGCACCATAAAAATCTACTGCCAATCATTAGCGGACCGGAGTTCCACTGTGGCAACCCTAACCAGGAAAAGCCGAAAAAAGAAGAAGATTGTAAAAAGTAACCAACATGGGAATGCAGAAAGCAGATTTTTACCAAAAGGATTAACTATAATTAGCAATATAAAAAATAGGCACATGGGAACAGGAATTTACAGGATAGAATTAGTAATGGTATCAAGGTATTGGGAGCAAATAACTGGGGGGATAATAGAGTGAGATGAGGCCAAGCAGAGGTTAGTACTGTAGGGTAGTGACTGCCTTCCATATCAGGAACTAATAACAGAGTTTAGGCAAAGAGAAAGGGATATGGGTAGTACTATCTGAAAGATCAACTCTGGTAGAGTTTTTAATTGAGACTAGATGTTGGTGTTAAAATGAATAATTAATAGGGAAAATAAAATATTGCATGATAAATATAAGAATCAATCGGAAATGGCTAGAAAAGACTGGGAAGAGAGAATGGAAAGGCAACATATCAAAGAACAGTGGCAGGACATCTATTTAGTTTCCAAGTGTACAACAAAGTCTGGAATCCTTAGGCTTTTGCTTGGAAGTACTTCCGTAGGTATTTTAATACCCCAAGCAGACTTCAGACACATTTTCCAGAGGTAGAGCACAAATGTTACAGGTATGATTGGACACAGAGAGATAACTGGGATCGCGTTTATTGGGAATGTAATGAACTAGCAGATTTAAAAAAATATATTTTGTCAGAAATGCTAAAGGAGCAAATGGGCAAATGGTTGTAACTAAGTAGATGATTATTTTGACTAGGATATATGATCAAATGCTTAGCCACAGCAAGGCCTTACTAAATTTGATGCTATTGGCTGATAAAAAAGCAATTACTAGAAAATGAAAATCAAAATCTAAGCTAGTTGTAACTGATACACTAAATATTGCAAAGGAGATAAAAGAACTAGAGGTGGGATCTTTAGAAAAGGGAAGGAGCAAACTACACAGAAATAAATGGAATTTGTGGGAACAATTCATGCTGAATAATGTTCAGGAGGGGTAGGGTTGCAGTTTAAAGGAATGCAGGAACTGAGTTTATGTAATGTTGGAGTGAATGAAAATTATTTTTTTAAGTTTTATGGTACAAGCTGATAATATAGCTACTGGTGAAGGTACATTAATTACAGGTATAATGCACAGTTATGTACTCAGCCCTTATCTGCAAAACACCAACAAAATGACTTCACTTAACTATGCAATGGTTATCTAAACACCTTCTCATAGTAATATTTAAAAAAAAAACACTTGCAGCCATGTTCTTGGCACACACATACAAAAAAAGAAAAGAAAAAACACTTGACAACATCACTACACTTCCTGGAATGCACCCAACAACATAACTATCACCCAGGTCAAGCAACAAAAGTACCTTGGCATAACCCTAGGTGATACAATGACATTTAAGACATACATAGATATCACTGGTATGGTTAAGTCTTAACTTAAAACCTTCTACTCTATACCTAACCTTCTCATCTTACAAGTCAGGAAGGCCTTAGCAAGAATGTGTTTACACTAATCTCAGAATATGCTCTTTCCATTATGACCATGTACCCTTCTCAAAATACCATCTACATTCAAAAAACATAAATTACATTTTTAGTTTACTATCTATGAGCCCATATTAAACACAATTACATCATGCTATAAAAAGCTGTTTGCTCATAGCATTAAGAGCTGTTGTCTTACTGTCCATATTAACTTTTAAGTTATTCCATGAAAGCTACTTTCCTTTACTAAAACACAGCCTAAATATCAGATCATCCCCTTTTTCTCTAGGGACCCATGATGTACTCACCATAACATTTGTCCATCCACTGTTTTTCTTATTTGCAGGTGAAAAATGAAGTTGAGGGATCCAAATCTCCCCAACCTCAGGAAAATTACTACTTACTAAGAATTTAGAAAAAAGAAATATTTGACAAGCTTAAAGTAGTATAAAAATGTGTATGTTTTATGGAAAAGAGGCTTGTCCAACATTCCCCGCTCTGGTGGAGTACAGGGATAACTCCTTGGCCATGCAGGAGGTGACCCAAGTTCATTTAGTGGCTTTAGGTATCTGATAGAGATGGTATGGGTGGACAGAATTGAGCAACCACTGCTAGCTCACTATCTAGGTGAGGGAGGCAGTTCTGGCTTGCCACTTGAGTGACCCTTAGTGGGAGCAGTTGGTGTTACATTCATGGATCATGGGCCTGTGGAACAAATGCTGTGCCTATGCGCATGCTTGAGCTGTGGAATTCAGCATGCCAGGGCATGAAGAGCCACTAAGGTAACATCAGTGCTCCACCAAGGGAAGGACAAGCCCGTTTGCGGGATTAAAATGCTGTTCTGCTTTCTACCATTAAACACCTACCACACTGGGGAAGATATGGGCAGATAGGACTTCCCAGGCAAGAATGAATGGGTCACCTAGTCTGGGAACACCTAGCTCTTATCCCATGTAATGAATGTACCAAAAACTGGGAAACAGAACTGTCCTCAGCTGTTGTGGTACTTGATGTATTTCCCCAGTCTGGCACCCCACTCAACATTTTTTAGAGGAGCAAAAAAAAAAAAAAAAAAAAAAAAGAGAAAAGAAAAAAGTCCTCCCATACTTGAGGAACAGTAAAAAAAAGTTCATCTTTAGATATTCAGACTATAGGAACACCGTTTAAATAGCTAAATAACACACACACACACACACACACACAAACACTGAGCATTGAGCTCCTCAGCTCTGAATGAAAATGCATTATCCGTATGCATTTTTAAATACCTGTATTGTGCTCCTGTAGACAATGCATGCTAAAGAGCCTCAGACTTAACCAAAAATTCAGTATCTGCATTCAGAATTGATGATCATACCCTCTCTGCCCAACTCCAGCTATGCCTTTGAGTGGAGGTATAAGAGAAAATCGCCAATATCTTGCTTGTGAAGAGCAAAAAAAATAACACACACATAAACACACAGACACACACACACACACACACACACACACACACACACACACACACACACACACACACACACACACACACACTAAACGCTGATCCTCTCTCAAATATCTCTATATGTGGCTTACGACAACTGGTTGCACTTCTTTACCTTGTGAAATAATCAGAAATAATCAGAGTGTAAACCAATGAAAATACATAGCTATGTCTAATACTGTTTTAATATGAAATCCCTGATAATCAGTGCATGATCACTATTACTCCAGTCACTATATAAATCCAAAGTAAAGGTCTAGTGAATTTTACCTCCTAACTTTACTTTATCAGAATAACTGCCTTAAAGCTGATGTAGATTGATGTTGTTCATGTATTCAGTCAGTTACACCACATACTTAAAATACGTTTTCATGGTAATACAAACTGTGATCTTATGTATAACTTGTTACAATAAACACATGAATATCCATTTTGCACTTCAGCAATGAAAGATAAACATTGCATTTATGCATGTGAACTATATAGTAAGAGATATAGATACCGCCACTTAGAAGACCATACTGAAATGACAAAAGCCATACTTCATAAACTTTGAGGTATAGCTGAAGTTTTGAAATCTGTTGAAACCTCTTTAAATGTGCCAGTTAATTTTCTGAATAATCACTGAGAGTTAACCATGATGTACACCTTCATTTCTCAGGTGGCAATGTTTTAAATAACCCAAATAAGCACCAAGTGCTCACTTTTCAAACAAATAAAATGAAACAAAAACAGGAAAAGTGAGCAAATGAGGAATTTAAATATGTCCCTTGTAAAATAGCCAAGAGTCCTGATATAGTCCTGATATGAGAATTTTAGTATATTTGTTGCTTCTTTAATTTCTGTTTCAGGACAGATGCTATAGAAAAGGTCTTTGCTTTATATAAGGAAATGACATGGTAGCTTGAGACACAAATCTGAAATTTCTGTCTGCATACCTGCAAAAGTTGTGATTTAAAATGTGAAATTCACTCTTCAGAAGTGGAATCAACAACTTTTTTGTAATGTTAATGTATGTCATGCAGTCTCTTACATTCAGACAAATAAGACGTATATATATGTTTGTACACTATATGTATTTGAAGTTGTTTAACCAAAACACTCTTCAAACCTGTATTTTCAACTTCTGGAAATACTGCTCCTAGCAGAGGGACAAATTAATTGTTATTGTTGAGAAAATTCCACCATATCTTGGTGTAGCTCTTCATTAGTTTTATGTAGGCAAGGACCAAAAATGAGTTACACAGATTGTATTTCTCTGTCAGCATGCCCATCTTAAATTTCAATAAATGCCTTGATGCTCTGCCAACAGTTTGTGGAGCTAAATATACTAAGGCAGGGAGTTCAAAGCAGCTAAATGGAAATTTTAATTCATTTCATTAATTTCATTCAGCGTATTTATTTGAAGTATTTAAATGATTGTGTGGAAATCAAATGTGTTATTTTTACAAAAGTATTCCCCCGGATTCTGCAAGCCCTGCACAGCATGCAGGACTAATGCAGGAGCTCTAGCAGGCAATATGTCTGCTGTGCGATCCAGGAATAACCTGTACGGACATGCACGAGCGCTCCTGCACTAGTCCTGCACAGACTCAGCCCCTGTATGCAAGTTACCCCATTTGCAGGAGAAATCCATGCAAATGAGGTGAATTTGCGATCCAGGAAGCTGGAAACTGGCCGTGCAGGACTAGTGTAATCTGCAGAAATGTACTCCGCCAGTAACGGAGTACATTTCTACAGATTACAAAATGGAGCCATGACAGCTCCAAATAAAGGGTGGATATCATGTAGAAAGCATGCCAATGGCCAACTATAAGGCCATTGGCATGGAAAACATTTAGAAACATAAAAAAATCAACTTTTCTTTTTTTTAGCCGATCTCAGCTGTTTAAGCATAGGGCAACGGTGTGCAAACGGGATCGGGCGGAAACTAAGAAAAAAAAAACTATAAAATAAGCATTCTAACCAAAATCACTATTTTGGCATTATACTCAATGGCAGGCAGAAGACAACATGGCCAGTGAATGGTGGTTGCTAAGGGGGGAGGCTCAGTGTGGGACATGTAAGTATGCATCAGCAGGCAATCCTGTGCAAATGAGGGGAATGATACTGAATCCCAGATTTCTCCTGCATGCTAGTCAGCACCCAACAGTGTAAGAGCAGGAATATCTTGGTGCAAGCCTAGGAGTTAGCTGACATCATAGCGGGTTGTGTCAGGCATACTGTAAGTGGATTGGAGCCCTGTGGCTCGGGTTTGATCTTAGCTTAGCAGAGCTAAGCAAGGGGGTATGTCTGAGGCTACTTAGCACTCTTTACATTGCCTAAACGGGTGTGTGTGCCATGCACTGAGTTTTAAGCACCATGCACCGGGTTTTAAATGAAAAAAAAAAAGTAAACCAGGAAATAGTAGCTCTGTGCACATTTGAGCACTGTGTTTGCACGGCATGCCCCTGGGCTTAAACAGGAAGGCAATGGGAAGGGAAAACTGCTGTAGGGAGGCAATCTAGGAGAACTAGCATAGCTGGCAGGTGAAATGTATCAGAATCAGTCAATTACACAGGCAGCAGACAAGCCCAGCATAGAGCACTACTATAAACTATGCAAACACCTTTCCCTTTGGTTTTTCCCATACTCTACACCACCAGTGTATACAAGTGGAACCTTTAACAAACAAAACAACAAAATGATAGGGGCGGCAATAGCTATCATACAACATGTGGAAGAGGCTGAGGGTAGTGAGGATGTTGACCAACCCACAGTGAGGAGATGGAGAATGAGTGTACAGACCCAGGGTAACCTGCCAGGTGCTGCGTGAGCTGGATATAGTGGAGCACTATAGGGTGGACAGGGACCTCCTACAGCAAATTGTTGAGCTGTGCTGGCCACACCTGACACACAGAACTAACAGAGGGGAACCCATCCCATTGGATATCAAGGTATGTGTAGGCCTATGAATACTAGCTACAGGTACCTTCCAAAGGCCAACAGAGGATATGATGGGGATCTCACAGGCATCAGCATCCAGGGTACTCCCCCATTTCCTGGATGCCATGTCAGCACAAACCAGTGAGCACGTATATTTCCCCAACACCCGTGAGGTGTTGGCCAGCAATATGCATCTGTTGCACCAAATAGCAGAATACCCTGAGGTAGTGGGTGTTATAGACTGCACGCACATAAGCATCAAAGCACCACCTGGTGAGTGAGGTAGGGTCTACATCAAACACAAGGGCTTCCCCTCCATCAACTGCCAGGTCATGTGCGATGCCCAGGGCATAATAATGAATGTGTGTGCTGGCTGCCCTGGAAGCTATCATGATTCACACATCTGGCATCTGATGCCACTGTACCAGAGATTTGCCAATTGGGACATCCCTTACGGTCACCTAGTGGGGGATGCTGGTTACGCATTGGAGCCATGGCTGATGACACCCATCAGAAATGCACACACACCTGAACTAGAACTCCATAATGAGGCACGTGCACAGACCAGAATTATAATAGTGTATGTGTTTAGGATACTCAAGTCACAGTTCCGGTGCCTGGACACATCCGGTGGAGCCTTGCAGTACTCACCAGCTACATGTACCCAAATTGTCATTGTATGTGCCATGCTACACAATATGATTCTGTGGAAACAGCTGCAGCAGGAACAGCATGGGGCAGGGCCACACAGCCCCCCACCATTGCCAAGGCCTGCACAAGCATAGAGTGACTTGGTGGAGGAACAACCAGAGCCTGTCCCAGTAAGCAGAAGAAAACATGCCCAGTATGCCCTGGCCTTGGCAAAGAGGCAACACATAGCACATACACTGACACAGGAAAGACCCAGGGAAGGACACCTCTCTCTGACTCGCACATACAGTAAAAGGGATGCCAAACATGACACTATCTGTGCTCAGCCATGTGTAGGAAGTGTACTATGTGCATCTGACATAGGCAGCCCTTCAGCACCACCCTCAATACTGGCACACCCACAAGGTAAGTTGCTCAACCTACCAATTGCCGAATGTAGTAGTAAGTGTTGTTACCTGTATCTATGGTATGGATGTGAGCACGCAAGGGAATCGGGTGGCTGAATGTGATGCCAGCAGATAGCAGACACCTATAGTGGCAGTATGAGATCTGTAACAAATAAGGGTGTCACCACAGTAGCCAGTACTAAACATGGTAACAAAACCCACTGCAGGAAATATGCTGGGCCACATGTGTGACCATATGACAAACACATTCCAGTCAGGGAGGTTCACATACCCAACAACAGTGACAGCCAGCAGAACAGGTGAAGACAAACACAAACAAAGGCTGTGCTATGGCCACTGAATGATGCCTATGGGTAACCTTCCCCCCAGGCCTACACAGACAGACTACATCAGGTCAGGCAGTGGGATGTTAGTTCTGAAGGGTAGGAAGTCAGAAACTAATATGTAGGTCAATGAAAGGTAGAACCTGTAGTACATTGAGATGCTTCTAGTCAGCATAATAGGTTAGAAAACATAATGAAATGGAGTAACTGACATACCAGTGCAGTCACAGCAAATGTGTACAAGTGTCAGGTGTGCCCCCCAATCCTGTGTAGCAATGTAGAAACATGTATGTGTAGGTATAATACCAGTGGAGCATAGATGCCCCGAGATATCCAAGGTATCAGGATAGATTGTAGCATTTGCACAATATGCAGGTATGTGTGTGTTAGGTTAGTGTGTGTTTCATATTATGTGAGAGTGGTCAGTATGTATGCATGTTGAGGTATGACCTGGTGGCCATTGCCCACTACTGCTGATGACAGGGCCAAGTCCTCACAATTGCAGTGCCAAAGACAATTCCCACCAGTATAACACATGCTAGCAGTAAGCCATTGTAAATGTAAGGTGGTAATATGTGTCACCATCCGAAAGATTGACATGGCATGGTTTTTGGGCTAGATATACAAGCAGTACACAGGGGAAAGTACCCCAGACATACAGTATATAATGTGTAACTGTGAAATGAACACACCCTTGGAATTGTACATACAGGTATGCATCACATTATCTGGGCCTGTAGTAGGGGATACCAGTGTCATCTGCCCGAACACTTGCAGATCAAAAAGGTGGTAGGACTGATGTATTGGGAAACAGCTGATGTACCTGCACATGCCAGCATAACTGGAATGCCCCATGCATATCTGTCCATCAGATGCAAGTAGTGTCAATAGCACACATGCACCCAGCTCACCCAAACACCACCCACAGATACCTCTCTGGTTGTATTCCTGCTGTGGGGAATAGGTACAATATGACCCCACCTGTATATAGCAATAGTGAAAGAATGCAGCATGCAGTGCAGCTGTCCCATGCAGGTGTGTCCCTAGCCATAGGTAGCAACCTGCCAGCATCCACACCAGCTGAGCAAGACTGATAGAAGGTATTGGCATGAATACCTAGCACACCTACCCTGTCACCCCAGAGGAATATACTGTATGGCGAACTGAGACTGTAGGATTGACAGAATGCAACGGCCTGCCACAGCTGGTCCGCATCAACACCAAATGGCCTACAGGCCTCTGCCAAAGGCTTGTGTCTCACACTTACTGACAATGCATGTTATGTCATGGACACCCAAATAACACACTCCACATAAGCCATATGCAAGGCCATGTGGACAAACCACAGTAACATGTGCACCATGTCCCACTGCATGAAGTGTGGACCAACACCAAAACACAGCTGTGATGAGGTGATAACCTTAGGGAATGTATCAGAGAATGTATGCATAATGTATGGAAGAGGATAGAATAATAGAGGGGGGATCATGGGCAACATGGAATGTGCAAGGTCCAACACACAGCTGTGTGCACACTATCCCTGGCTGCATACACATAAATGGGTGGCTACATACCTGCCCATACCCCACAAAAGGGGTAATGTTCTGCCTCATGGCCTCTGCCTCTGGGTAACCTGTGTGAATCTGTGCAGCTGTGAGGTATTGCCATAGCAAGATAAGGCCATACTGTCATGTCAATGGATGTACAAGTATGAGATCCTCTGCCAGCACTGTACCAAGGTGCTGAACCAGATACACAGATCCAGCAGCAAGTGTCTGCAGCTCCCCCTCCAGAATGGCATAACTTACCATGAATATGTAGGCATCTGCCCACGATACCAGACACAGCTGCAGTCACTCTTGTCCCCCAGGACATCACTGTGAGCAAGAATGTCCACCTGACAGTACATGAGGACATAAAACATCACAGTGTATACCAGTACACATGTCTGAATATCTCTGTTAACAGCAGTACCATGTAGCAGAACAGACACACACACCTACAGTACACACTATCTGCTGCACAGTTTGTCCTCATATTGCCAAATGATCTATGGATACCCTGCAGAAACAGTTTGCTACCTGTAGGTGTACAACACAAAGGTCTGCAGTGGAATACAAACTACCTGGAATGAATCCACACATTCAGTACAGACGGGCATACTGGGCATGCTCACACACCTAAACAAATGAAGCCCATGTATGCAAACAACAGTGGACCATACATATCTGACAGTTGCAGATGTTAGTGCTTACACTCCTCAGTATGCAGCAGTCATGCTTTGCACACACAGTGGATAGAAATACAGACATATATCCAGGGACAGCACACTATAATAAGCCAAATGTAGACATACATAGATGTGTGGAAGAGAGTGCCTGTGACAAAGAGCCATCCATCACGAGGCCTGTCCTACTCAGCACACAGCCAGATGGCTACAACCACATGATGTGTAAATGTCACTCACTGTAGACATTAGTCACCAGTATCTGTCAGCATTACAGATTATGTGGTGCAAGTGCTAGCTGTGCAACATGACTGTACGAGGCAGTAGTCATCTAGCAGATGAATACACGTACATGCGGAATATAACCCTGCATGTGCCCGCATGTGGTGTGTCAACCTCTAGATGAATGGGTTATGGTCCATGCATACACACTGGCCTCCCCATAGCCCTACTATGACAAGCCTGCTGAGGTCATCCACTTTGAAATACACCTTTTGGAATGAAGTAGCCCTGTAATCTCTGTGGCGCATCCTAAAACTGCATAATGCTGTAGTGTGATAAACTAGTTAGGTAGGAGTTCTAATTGCAGACATGGCAACTGTGTGTGTTTGTGTGTCTCTGTCTGTATAGGAAGCAATGCTTTTTAGGCTAGACACACTCACTACAATTCAGATGCCCTACTTTGGCATGGCTGCTTATATCATTCACTGTGGAATACACGTTTGGGAAAGGTGTAACCCTGTAATGTCCATGGTGCATCCTATAACAGTGTAATGCTGACATGTGCTGTAAAACTCTGATAGGGGTTCTAGTCCCACACATGGCAGGTGTGGAAGTTTGTGTGTGTGTAGGGAGCAATGCTTTTTAGGCTAGTCACACTCAATACAGATCAAATGCCCTAATTTGTCAAGGCTGCTGTCATTCACTGTGAAATACACCTTTGGGAAAGGTGTAGCCCAGTAATCTCCATGGTGCCTCATATAACAGAATAATGCAGTAGTGTGATATAGTACTCTGGTAGCGGTTCTATTCCCACATGTGGCATGTGTGTGTTTCTATACCTGTGTATGGAGCAATGCATTTTAGGCTAGTCACACTCACTACAATTCAAATGTCCTACTTTGGCAAGCCTGCTGATATAATTCATTGTGAAATACACCTTTGGAGAAGGAGTACTTGAGTAATCTATGTGGCATGTCCTATAACTGCATAGTGCTGTAGTGTAATAAACTAATTAGGGAGGAGTTCTAATCCCAGACATGACAGGTGTGTGTGCCTGTGTTTGTCATTCGTATCCTGTGTGGAGGTGGCTGTGAGTGTGAAACAACTGGAGTTATTGTGGAGTGCGTTTTGCAAATTTCTTATACGGTGGTCCTAGTATATGTCACAATGTCCACCTTACAGGGATAACAGATGTGAAATAGCCAAGAGGCTGGGGTGCAAAGTCATACCCCTACATGTGACATCAAGGCCTGGCGAACAAAGTTAGCAACCCTTGTATTACCCAGAGAACACTCTCAACCCATGTATCATACACAAACACACTTGCCTAGGTAGCAACAACTATGTTGGTAGTACCCTGCATATTGCCCACAGATAGTAACCACGATGTGATTGCAGTGGACTACAGAGGGCATGGCACCCTGTCCATCACTCCAATAGGCACGCACATGCAGGCAGTGCATCTTCACTATGTTCCCCACTGGACACCTGCAACACCGGTGGTGCCATCAAATGTGACCCCTGAAGACATACCATGCCTTAAACACATGCCCTGTAAGGACAGATGCCACTGACACCTGGGAATACCTGTATCATGCTATCAATGTAGGTGCAGGGTCACCCTGCTGTCCATTACCAGTTCCCACCACAAGGCCAGGAATGGCTCATCTGATAACAGTCTGTATACACAACATAGGCCAGACACCCCAGGTACAGTTCCACATGTCACTGTACATGCATGTGGGATGTGTGCACATCCCAGACACCATTCATGTTATGGACAAAGAACACATACATGGCAAGCAATGCACAGCAATGGGCCACACACAATAGTTACCCAGGTGACTGGATGGTGAATACAATACCCACCTCTGTGGGTCAATCCAGACACTACACCCCTGAGCTACCCTGCAGACCACTGTCATGTCACCTGATGCCAAGGTTTATCCATCACCTAGCCTTGTATAGCTGTCTGGCACAGTTGACCACTACACATCCGTGAAGCAATGCACCCATACATGTCAGTACTGGCACCCTGTGTCTGTGTGTGTGGTGTATGATGCTTATGACTACATTCACACTCACTACAACTCCCATTGGCATACTGAAGCATGCTGTCTGATGTCAGACACCTCCACATACCCTTTGCCCATATAACCTCCAGATAACCCGTGTGGTGCATGTGATACCTGCACAGTACTGTATTGTGGCAAATTAACTAGTGAGGAGTTGTATTCTTGACCCTGCTAAGAGTGTCAGTGTATGTGGGTTCCTGAGATAGTGTGACTGTGTTGACGCCTGTTCATGCAGACAGGCACGTGTACTACACCTAACCTATAGTTACCATATCACTGTTGCAGATGTCACTCACCATCACATATAGGTTTGGAGTGCTCCTCAACCTGTACCCTATGTGGCACATCCAATAACTGCATAGACATATAATAGCAATACATAGTCAGTCAGGGGTTTGATACCATGTACTGGTAGGTGTGTGACACAAACATGCTTAAGTTTTACTCTCCCACCTCTCCCTGATTTATCTTTGCCTCTGTCTGCCCCTCTCACCCCCTCTCTGGTGGATGTGGAGACTTACATCTGCTTTGCTTAGGCAGCAGCATGTGATTTGTAAGTGATGCCCATGATCAGCTGATGGACTCTGCACGAATTGCAGCCCTCCTCTAGCTGATTGCATGTGGAACAGCTGTGGTAACATTCCCACAGCCAATTGCATGGAAACACACTCCAATATCTAGGAACATCATGTTGGTGTTGGGGATTTTCATTCACTGTGAGCAGGACCTAGATCTGTTGTTTGGCAAACAGCATCACAGATGGATTGGGGATTTACCTCTAACAACATACACAGTGGAAACAGGCCAACACACAGGAGGGGATGTGCCTGACATGACTACAGAATGTTAGTGTTGCTATTCTGTATTTGGAGTAATGTTGGTTTAACAGGGTGTGTGTGTGGATATGGCTGTTCTACATGTTTTAATACCTGTCATGACAGTTCTATGTTAGTGAGGAAACCCCCATCTGTAGGGTCATCTGCAGACTGGGCAGTGTGTGGTACCTTTTGTTTCTTGTGTTACCCACACAGCACCTATCTGTGAACTGCAGAAGCATAGTGTGGGGATTGCAGACAGTACATGGTGACAAACATAAGAGTTACTGACCTCATATCCCTCATAGGACATATGTTGCAACAAACCCTGCTACAACAGTAAATGTATGAGGCTATCACAGCAACATGTCAATATTGGCCCTGTGTTTGTGCCTCCAGCCACAACTCTGTCAACCTGTGCATACATGTCATGCATTAAGAGGTGCATTTGTTCTGTACACCATAATTTATTGACATCATATCTGATAACAAGCCAGTGGGATATCAGACTACAACACATGTTATGTATAGTAGGGGTTCTCTTTCAGGACATAACCTGGGCATACTGTGGTTGTGTGTATAGTACTGAGGTCTGTGTACTTATGATGATTGTCGACAGTGTGTGTGCTGTGAATATGTACCTTGGCCTGTGTACAGACTGCGGTAGATGTCATTGTTCTTGGTCCTGTTCTATCTGATGTTACATGCTGCTCCACTATATGTTACCCTATTGGCTTACATGTTTGTAGGGCCAAACACACACATGTCCCATACCTCAGACAGGCATCAAACTACACTGTGTAGTGGCCCAGTATATGTAGGGTTAGTGTGTGAGTGGCACATATGAGGATGGTGTTGATCAGATAGTCCATATACTGTAATATTATGCTGGCTACCATATGTGGCTGTGTTCACATTGGTTGTGGTTATGCACTTTCACACAGGTGTCTGTTACTCTGTGCTGTGACATGCCTGTAGAGCCTGCTATATATGCAGGTACATTTGTATTCCCTCATAAGAAGTGTAGGCCAGTGTTGTGGCAGTCTGCCGGTAGCTTAAACAGTGCTTTGTTACATGCTTAACAGCTTAATGTCCTTACCCAGTGTGATGTTATGTCCAGATACTTGCCAGATGTACTGCTGCCAGGCTACCATAACAGTCATGTATGTCAGACAAAGCAGTGGGATGCTATACAGATGTATGTCACTAACTAATGGGTAGTATGTGGCCAAGACACCTCTGCACCAGTGGTTATTATGTGGCAGAACAGACAGGGGTGCATGAATGCATAACCTATGGGGACAAATGTATACCAGTAATTACATGTTATACCCATCTACATGGCTGTTAACATCAACATTGCCAGGCTTGGTCTACATGCCTTGCACTAAGGGGTTCTATGTATACCTCTGGACTGACGAGAGTGTGTCACTGTCCACATTTATTGGCCATATCTCTGCTGTAGTCCACAGGATCATTACTGTGCTAGCAGTGGTACTGTACTATGATGTCCTTAGGATGTCTGTCAGTAGCCAATGATGCACATGTTAAAAGCAGATGTGACCTCCCACACACAACATGTCTATGAAGACAACCCCTATCACAGTAGCAATAGTCTACATATATACCTGCACTACGTATTTGACATCCCCTTGCACTTCAAGGCTGGGACTATTGGGGCTGAGGTAGGGCTTCACTCCATGTTCTGGATATATGATAGACATATATGTATATATAATTATCCATATATCTATATAGATATATACACATATACATATCGACATACATAAATGGATATGTATATGTATATATATATATATATATATATATATATATATATATATATATATATATATATATATATATATACATATATATATATATATATATATAAACACTCAGATATATACATGTACACATCAATATATGCCTACACATATACAGCTAGAGATACATATGCCCATATACTTACGAATATCTACATATATATTGACAGTAATAGGTATATCAGAATAGATATCTATGCACATATAGTTATAGATTTATATATATATATATATATATATATATATATATATATATATATATATATATAAAATATATAAATGGGCATATCTGTACACAGTAGACATAGGATGTGCATACATATATAGCTACATATATATATATATATATATATATATATATATATATATACATACATACATACATATATGTATATAAGAAGAGATGCACACATGCCCATATACATGTTGCACTATACAGATGTGTATACAGACATATGCAGGAATATACATGTGTATGTACATGTAGGCATATATCAACCTATTATATGTATATACCCATATTCCTGTCATGTGTAAACCTCACAGTTGTGCATACTCTCCCAGATGTATCTCACCGTATCTGCTATGTGTACATTATGTTAAAACAACATATGTGATGCAACAGTCATATTAATAACAAGTACTACACAATTGTGGTAGTAAAGGCAATTGTTTAATACTAATCAATATGTGTATTGGCAGATATATTGGAAAACCAACAGTTGTGTTCACAGTGGTCATGACGTAGTGGTTAAGTGTCATGACTTTAGTGTACGGGGTCCTGTGTTCAAGCCTGCAAGGGCTGTTCATTTTGTTGCTGCGCAGAATAAGGGCTGTTGAATACAAAGTGGTTAAGGCAGTTTTGAGCAGCTTTAAGTGCATTTGCACAGTTTTGCACGAAGCTAAGCAGTGCTAAGCTACTTGTATACATACGGGTGCTTACACAGTGTAGGCTTCACTTACCAGTGTGCAAATCAGCTTAGCTGTTATAGTGCAGCAATGCTGATACCTGCTAAGCATGGCATAGCCCTGGTAACCAGTTCACACCACCCAGTCTGATAACATAACAGGGTAATGACATCTGTAATAAGTGTATGTAATGCCATGTACAATACATGTGCCTATGTGCTGTCATTACAGTAGCAAGGGGAGTGAGTATCATGTCTGGGACACAGATGTATGAGAGGCCTGTACAGCACTATTGTCCATGTGACTTTGTTATATACAGGGGTAGTAGCCCAGGGTACGTGGTGTCACACTGGCATGTTGTGTATGATGGTGTTACTACTGTTGACAGTGCCTATCCATGCAGGAGTAGAGTGCTAAATTTAGTACTGACAAAAGGCACACCTGCAGGCATAGCTGGACTCTGAGGCCTCCATGTTGCATCCCTGGTGTGTGAGCAGTATCACAGTATAAAACCCCTACTGGGTCATGATCCGACATGTGGAATGTAACTGTAGACTACCGTCTGTACAGCACATGATAGCGAGGGTTCCTGACATGTAGTTATGGCATACATATTTTTGTCAAATGTCGGTCTGACAACTCATTCATCCTACAGCATAGCTACTTGCTAAGAGGATGACTGTCAGTACCTGTACAGATGTGCAGAAGGCAGATATCCCGCTGGGATATGTACAGGCATCCTAAACTTGGTTGACACTGACATGTCTGCCCAACTGTGTAGAAACTGGCACGTATTGCAGATAACACCCTGTATGCACCATATGCCATGGGTACCTCCACTACACTACCACAGTCAACTGAACATGCTTGGGTACAGGTCTCAATCACAGACACTAAACATGTGTTGTAATGCATGTTGCATGCATGTCAACTTGATCACCTCAGTGGCCATGTGTAGAAGGCACCTGGCGGAATGGCTGATGCATGTCACTTCCACCCTGAGCATCACCACAGTAGTGTCTGTCGATGGCTTGCCTGCTGCCACATGGCAGGTGGCAGGATACCACTGTACACACAACCCCTACACAACCCATCTCTCCTTGGACAATAGCTAGGTACACAGCTATGACCACCTGCAGAGATGCACTCCAGTACTGACACGTGTATGTGTGCATGGCTGAGTATAGCAGTGTCTGTGTGTTAGCACACCTGTAAGTGGGAATTCCATGAGGACCTTCACAACCACCACAACACCCATTTCTATAGCCAGTTGTGGCTGCTGTTGTATGGGACATTACATGTACCCTGTTAAGCTCCTCTCCATGCCGGCTACATGAGCCTTGCAGTACCATCACAACAGCATTGTATAAATGGGTTGATAGGCATGGGATACCCATTGTGTTTTGGCAAGTGTGTGTATGTGTGCATGTCCATTTATATGTAGGGTACAGCATTCCTAGGCCACATACTCTTATTACAATACCCATTGCCACACAGTAGTACAGATAGTGTTGTTGCTGCCCATTGGTGAGGTATGACAATGTAACACTCTGCTATGCCTGTGGCATGTGCATTAGATGCATATCCCTGTAGGACCACTGTCGTGATCTACAATGGGTTTTATCGCAGTCATGCCCAATGTATGATGGTGGGTATATCAGAGTGTCATAAAGGATTTCATGGAGTACAATATCCACTGGGGGGTGTGGGTGCTGTGTACACTGTCATTACACCAGGGTACATTCGGTATATGTCCCATGTACCACGTTATGGTTACCACTGTCACCATCAACCATACAAGTAACTGATACCAGATTCCAGGCCAGTTATGCATGTGCTATGTGCAGCCTACCTGTAACACATTGGACACATGGTCATGTTAGTTAGCAGCAATAGGCCGTGGTCTCATGGTGTGTTGGTATAATGTGTCTGCCTGTTATGTGTCTGTTAATGTGTATATGAAGGTATGTCACACTATGTATTGTCCATATACACCCATTACATCCCTCATTAGCATACTGTACATGTCTGGGGTTGTTCTGCATGTAATATGTAACCTGGGACACGCCTCACCTTAAACGCTGGGTGGTGTGTGCAATGGAAGCCACACACTTCAGTATCACTACATACCTAGGTAGGGGTCTAGTCCCAGTGTTGCCAAGTAACAGTGTGCGTGTATTTGGATGGGTCTACATCAGGTTGCAGATTATACATGCCCCAGCAGGTCACCTGTCCATGTGGCACAGGCAATAACTGTTATACTAACCCGTGACATGTTCAAATGTACCCCAGATATGTCACAGCCATGGTGTCAGCACAGTGGCGTACCCCGTTGGGGAATATGACTGCAGACCATCCTTGTGCTGACATATGTACACCTACAACACAAATGGATAACATTATAGAGACCACATTCAACCAGTGTTACAAACAGCTATAATGCATCACTGCTGGATGTCTACACTACCTGACATATATGCATTACACTTTACTCCTTACAAGATGTTACACTGCAGTACTCTGGTACACTGTAGTACAGTCACTGCGTGCATCAGAACCATATTAGCCTGTCCCTGCATTGATGGTATAGATGACAGGGATGTGGCACAGGTATCATCATATGCACAGGGTGTGTTGTTGATTTGCCAGAGGCCGAGGGTGGGCCATACATTTGACATCATGTGTGTGGGTGAGGGGTGTAGTGAGGTGAATTGGGCATGGTGATGTGGTGTGTGTAGGTATGGGGTTGCCCTAGGTGTGTTTGTATAGTGTGTGGGTATGCATGCACACAGTTCTGTCATGTGGCTGCCATACACATGTGTTTATGGATAGCTGCAGACCATACCTGGCAGGGTGTGCAGTTCACTGCCTCTGGCCATGGGGATGTGGACTGTGCCTGCCAGGGGTTCCATGGACACGTCCAGGTACAGGCCTTGATGTGCTACTCTCACCTGACGATGATAAATGTCCGCTCGTACCTGGTCCTTCCTGGGACTGGCCAGGACCACATGCTAATGGCCTGCTTTGGTGTGGTGTGGAGACTGCCGCCCCGCATTGCCGGGACTGGTACTACCAATATGGGAGCCCCTTGGTGTCCTAGCACATCCACGTTGACTGCCAGCTGTTGGTGTTGCAGGCCTACATCCACGCGGACATCGCCACACCCCCCACCACATGTTCAAGCACAGAAATACCATGGTTGATGAGGGCCATCATCTCACCAGACTGTCTATCCATGAGCTCAGTATAAGCAACGATGTAACCAGACAGTTCAAGCAAGTTGTTGCTTGCAGATGTGAGAGCAGCCACACACACACACACACACACACACACACACACACACACACACACACACACACACACACACACACCACCATAATACCTACCTGTCTGTGACTTTACAGACAGTCCCACTTATATTTCCATGTGTTCCCCATCCTGCATCACACTTGGTAACACACACACACATTGATACCACTCATTAACATATCAGTCCTCTAAATGCGTAGACAAGCAATCACAACACAAGACCTGTTACTACATTACCTACCTGACCTGTGTGCAGTGGTTTTAGATGGCCTCACCACTGTCATTCAGTGTTCACCCTGTGTATGTCCAGACATCATGAGCATGTAATCTATATGTGTGGGCTACTATGTTCAGTACATGCCAGATATGCCGCTCAATTAGCCTATTATGTGACAACTGTAATATATGGATACACTCCCTTGGTGTTGACTAGTACTTCCCCAATGCATCTGTAGTGCTGCATACATGGGTTATAGGTCACCTCTCTGCTGAATGTGATATTAAGGGTATACCTGGTGTCTATCTTCCCTGTCAATGCTTGTTCCATGCTACAGACCCTACTATAGTATCAGCTGTCCTGTGATTACATACATAAGAAGTATTCCTGGTGTGTAATGTGGTAGTCCATGTCCATGTACTGCACGATCCCAAAGGGAGGTACCGCTGTATGAACACCCCACAATCACACATGTGCATACTTGGCCACCCAACACAAACACACATGCACACATGCATCCTGCATGCATAATCCTCCCTCCACTTCACCAGAGTGACCTTACAGACAAACTTACTACCCACCAGGATGCACACACACACACACACACACACACACACACACACACACACACACACACACACACACACACACACACAAGTGAGGTTCCACCATAATAGTACACACAGTCCTCCTATTACCCATCTGTCAACATGCATAACATATGATACACAACAGCATGCAGTGCAGCTATAGTCAATTCATGCTAGCAACAATATACATGTATGTGATGCATATGTTGTTATGATACACAACAGCATGCAGTGCAGCTATAGTCAATTCATGCTAGCAACAGTATACATGTATGTGATGCATATGCTGTGTCACTAGGTGATGCCTCCTTCCCTGAATACCACTGCACCCATGTACACAGTATTGCTGTGCACCTGTTCTGCACCCCGCCATGTACTGTGCACCACACCTCACAGGTGAACAAGCCATTGCTGAATGTGTACTGCTGTGTCAGTTATGTCAGCTGTAATGCTCAGAGCCCCTATGTTTTTCAGCAACACATACCTGGGATGATATGTGGACAGTTGTCATTTGTGAATGCCTGATGTCTGATTTACAGCTCTCAACATCAGCAGACCATGTATGACCAATCCAATACTCTTACACTGACAACCATCAGAGCATACCATGGATATGGGGGTGTACACACCCTTATTGATATGATGCACCCATCCTTGCTTTTCCATGGGACCACATCACCGCATATCTTAACAGTACATGAGCCCGATATGTGATATATGTCCTGTACTTTCATATGCAGTGTCTACAGAATGTGTTAGGTGTGCAGATACTGACTGTGATGCATACACTCTATGTGGGCATATGTGTGCACACCCTTATCATGATGGTGTGTTGCACCTCCTGTTATGTGTACTACAGCAGTCACTACTCCTGGCAGGGGTATACTAGAGTGGGTCATCTGCATTTGCCAGTATATGTTCAGTGTGCCCTACACATGTCCCCCTAATCTGCATCATTGCAAGGTCTACTCATGTGCGCATCCCTTGGTGTTCACACACTGCCATCACTATTCCTGTGGGGGTAGGGTTACATCTGCCACAGTTCCTGAACTTGACTATGTGCAGATACAGCCATTCTTAGCATGCTTAGGATCCCTGCTTATGTGCACTGCTGACACCCCCCTTCAGCCTTTTTGCAGATACATGACAAATAAGGCCTACACATGTGTGTCACTTTGCAGTGTCCCATACGCTGAACACCAGATGTTACAGCCTAGTCCCAGCTGATAATGTGGACCACAGTAATGCCTTATGCCATAGTGTAACTCTGCAGCAGTTGCCATTGTCCTACAGGTATATACACTGGTGTTACACTGTATATGGGTGTTGTTCCAAACATGTCCCTACTGTAGGTCATGTCTCTTGTTACTCCCTGTGGACGCATTCCACATATGACAGGATGTTAGTTATCATGCATGTGTCTGACATACCCTTCTGATACCCCATCATGGTCACCCCTGTGATGCCATACATTTAACAGCAACAATATGTGCACATGTACAGCATGCATTCTGGGAAGGTGTTAGATGTGTGCATGGAATATACCATTGCCATTACATGCCCGGTGTATTGGCAAGCATCTCCATAAACTATACTCACCAGCTACAGGCTGCTGCCTTGGTGTATCCCAGAGGGACCTACATAAGAGGGTGAAGGATGCAAAGTCAGTGGCCACACCTGTGGCATTGCTACAGGATGGGTGCAACATTACAATACATCAACAGTACATGTCCACAATACTACCACATATGCACACATGTTTATCATGACTATGCAGCAACAAAATATATCTATGACATGTTAAATATGCATGATCTACCTGTACCAATGCAGATGTATATGCAGCAGTGGTCATCTGATGTGCCCTGTGGCCTTACCTGCATGTTCCTTGGCCGGTGTGTGGGTGGCACCCACCTTCACAGAGGTGTCCGTCGGTTGCTGGCTGTGCGGATGGGCAGGTGCCATGAGGCTGGCAAAGGAGATCCTCCACACGTGTCAAGGAGGGATGGATGGCATGGCCCCTCCTGTGGTGAGATGATCCCCCCAGACTGCAACAGCACACCGACGGGCATTGCGAAGCAGGTCAGAACAATGATGCCGGACATGCTCATAACTGCAGTTGTGTAGTCCGACATTATTTACCCTCTGGACTAGGTTATTCCACAGGGCGGTCTGCTCTTGCTGATCATGGGCGTCCCGGCCAAACAAGATTGTGTAGTGCTGTATGAGGTAATTCAGCAGGATTTCATTTTCAGCTGTTGGGTAGTCTGGCAGCCTTCCAGGGGACATTGTGCCTGAAAGACATAAAGATAGACACAGGTGTGAGCAGGTCATGCAGCAAGGTTACCACAGTTCTTAATACACATCATTGTCACCCCCCACCATATCAGTGACAACGAAATGTACACACAACTCAATAGGTATGGCTACAGCATACCTACCACCGGGGCAGATATTGTACTGTACAATACTTTGTGCAGTGCGTTTGTAGTCATGTTCCCTGTGTGGACTCTATCCTTGCTGGCCTGTTACAGACTATTCACCTGTATGCTATTGTCAGGGCCACAATGGTTCCATATATGCCTGTGGTATGCTTGCAATGTGTTTGCTGCACATCTGGCATTCTGTGTTATTGGGGTTATCTATGCATGCTGTTGGACATGTTTTGGGATTGTGTAGACTATTACTACCTGGCATATGTTCTATAACAGTGACACAATAGCATGTATATGTATTATTGGCCAGCAGAATCACCTCTCCAAACTCATCTGCCCAAGTTACAAGGCTATATCACATGTGTGACCCACCCTGGGGCCTCCTCATGTACTGGTCCAGCAATGCCATCAGGTGGAACCAACCCAGGGATGTTGCCCCCCCGCTGGAGGCACACACAGGCATGTTTCTGTCCCATGAGGTCAAGTTCATGGTCTGCTCCATTCTGGGCTCCACAGACCCATGTGGGATGTGCTGCATCACCTTGAGGCACCCAGTACTCATTCACATGCCCAAATGCTCCTCCTGCTCAACCTAAATGCCAGGCACCTTTGGGACGTGGACTGCTGTTGTGAGTAGCAGTGGGTAGGAGGCTTGTTCCCATTGTGTCCATATTGGGGCCTATGGGGCATCCGCATCACAGGCCACACATGCCACCCAGGGTGTTTACCACCACATGTGTCACATACCACCCCTGTCGGCTGTCCTCTATATCTACCAACCCTGACCACCTTCACAGCTATACCTGCCATACTTCCCCATATTCCCATCCCATACTTCACAGACAAGGGCAATGTGGTCACAACAAGGGGTTCACATGTGACATACCTTTCCATGTTGCACACACTGACAGCTGTAGATATCTGTGTGTATTGTTATGTGTGCTGTTTCCTCACACATAGCATGCAGCATTGTGGTAGTAATATAGGGGACATGTATTTACATACATATATGTTTGTGTGTGTGTTTCTATATATGTAGACATGTGCATATAGGTATATATCTATATATGTGTAGATATATATGATGTCATATATATGTGTTCATATATATGTCTACACATGAATATTTGTATATTTGTGGACATACATGTAGATATATATATATATATATATATATATATATATATATATATATATTTATATATGTGTGTGTGTGTGTGTGTGTGAGTGTACACATATGCATACCTCTATGTGGGGTACATTCAGACATCAGGTCCACAATCTCACAGCACCTTCCTGCACAACTGCACTGTTCTGCCTTGCCACAACACAGAGAGGTGCAACATATGGACACAGCCTGACATTAGGGGGTATATGTAGGGCCAGATTGCAGGTAACCCTATTACACACCTATGGCATTCCTGCATTCTACAATACAGGTTAACCTGAGTATCCTGCAAGAGGTGGGCTGTAGAACCTACATGTACATCATTATGGCATTACTTAACGCCACCAGCTATTGGCCACGTAATATACATACTTCCCATTACTCAACACACACTATGATGGCTTACATCTTAACAGTCAGTGCTGCTCTGCACGGTTGATGGGTATGGCCCACTACCCACAGGGACAGACTCTATTGTCCTTAGCAGTTGTTCAGCTGAACATCATTACAACAACACCTGAAGGCACACATAAATCATTCCACATCATCTATCCTATTATTATGGACCAAGTACTAAGGTCAGTTACATACATATATACTTCACATACCTCTTCTATGAATGCAATCTCTTCTGGATGATTTTTTTTTCTGTGCCTTACATGCACACTTTCTCTCTCTTTCTCTCACTCTCAGTCTTTCTCCAGTAAATGGAATGAGCTGCTTTCCATAGATTGCAGCATGGAATTTGCAGGAGATGCACATGATCAAGTGATGGTCTCTGCACCAGTCAGTGTCCTCCACTTGCTACTTGTATGCAGCATGCTGTGTAGTACTTCCAATTACCACTGTCATGGCAATCAACTACTTTAAATCTCTACATCATGTGGGCGTGGTCCCTTTACATTTCCTGTATGATGGACATCCTTCCTGTGTGGGGGCAGCAGTGTTACAGACAGCAGGTAACAATACCTCTTATAGGAGAACCTGCACACTCAGGCCTGCTACATATTTATAGGAGATTCTGGAACTATAGACAGAGTGTTATTAGTGTTATTGTATGTATTGTATAGTACCGGTGTTGCAGGGTTTGTGTGTACATACCAGTTTTACTTGGAATACAGTCTGTCTGCATAGCTCTCAACTGTGGGCCTATTCACTTGATGGCCAGAGGTGTGTCTATTATGTTTTGTCTGTCCATCAAATGGGTCTTACGTCAGATATATCACTGGCAGTGTGTGTGTTGAGTGCTATCAGTACATGGCTACATCCATTTCTGTTTCTAACTTCATAATCCTGACTAAGATTTAATCAGTTTCATAAAAATAAAAATTGTATTTTTATATTGTTTGTGTTTACTATTGCTGTTGTACACCTGAGGGGGGATGTTGCTGGGGGTATGCAGACACCTAGCTTTGCCCACTATACTCTTGCTATACTACTTTATTTGCATATATCTTGCTTTTTATCGTCTTCAGCCATTTAAGCTGCATTAACTGTAGCTAAGCGTTGGGCAAACCTGAGCACCTACGGGTTAGATTTAATCAGTTTCATAAAAATAAAAATGGTATTTTTATATTGTTTGTGTTTACTATTGCTGTTGTACATGTGAGGGGGGTGTTGCTGGGGGTATGCGGACACCTATGAGCAGTCGCACTCATTCTTTTTGGCTTTCTGCTGTTCTTCATTACGGGGGCATGTATATTCTGAAAGCTCTGCTCTCAGACATGCCCCCTGCACTCTTACATGCTCCATGTAAGGTTAGGAGCTCAGGCAGCATGCTTTCATTAATATGCATGGCGCGCTGCCGTCCTGCTCCTAAACACCCACTTCCGTGCAGGACTAAGCTAGTCCTGCACGGAAGAATAGTAAATCCAGGGGATTGACTTTATAGATGCAAGAACATAGAAGAAGTGGTACCAGATTCTGTTTTGTAAGAATAAGGTTGTGCTGACTTGCAAAAAATGAACATAGATGCTTAACCAATACCCCTATAGTATAAACATTACTAGCAATCTTACATATAATTATTTTAGTAAGTGAGAAATAAAAAGCTTAAAAGGATAACCTGACATGAATGGGTTGATCTACCTAAACATTTTAATAGACACATAACTGGTACGGCAAAGAAATCACAGAATATCTGTCACAAGGTGACTACGGATTATTAGGTTACAGTATGTCTACCTGTTCATAAATGTGTTGCAAACTGGATGTTTCATGGGTATCATTATGGAGGGGCATTAATTTATAAGTTAATGGAATCACACTGTTTAACTAATTGATAGTCCATAAAATTTAGTAAGAATCCTCTACTTGTTCCTTTTCTATATTGTAAAAGATATTTGTAGACATTTAGTAGTTTGCACTGAGTCTAAACTATCATCTGATTTTTACTACATTGGTGACTCCTTACTTTCAGAAAGCAAAATGTAAATATAAATTTTCTTAATTGTAAAAATCTAACCTGTTTTTCATGTCCTACCAGAATAGCAATAACCCAAGTAACAGTAAAAGGGCAGTCCACACTATTAAAAAAAGGAAGCCAATCTGGTGGTCTCCTGCCATAAACAAACTCTACAACAGAAAGAAGAAACTGTTGCAAAAGAGATTAAAATCCCATGAGTGGAGGAGCTCCCTGGTCAGCCTCAGTAAGAAGCTGAGATCCCTTATAAGATCCTCCAAAGCTAGCTATGAAAACAAAATCACCACTGATTCTAGGGACAACCACAAAGCATTCTATAGCTATGTCAAGAATCTCAATGGCAACACCCAGATCTGCTCTTAGTTACAGCACAACGGCATGAAAATTACAGAACCAACTGATATTGTCAACATCCTGGCAGATAGGTTCAGTGCTAACTTTACCCCCTTCTCAACCCCTAAAGGGCCCATATCTAAACAGGAAGAATGTAGAGTCCCTGTAATCACAGCAACGCAGGTAAAAGCTGCACTCTCTAAAGCCAAAAACACAGCATCCATGGGACCAGACAACATCCCAGGCTGTGTTTTACATGAACTTCAGAATGAACTGGCTCCCCACCTAAGCACCATGTTCAATCATAGCCTCACAACAGGCTTTGTGCCCACTGAATGGTGCAGAGCAACAGTTAACCCACTCCACAAAGGGGGAGGCACCACTGATCCTGGGAACTATCGCCCTGTTAGCCTGACGAGCCTAGGCTGTAAGGCCACGGAACATATCATTATGGAACTCATAAACAAAGACATTGGTAACTTCTAAACTCTGGGCTCCACCCAGTTCGTGTTTGTGAACAGTAGATCATGTCTGCTGAACCTTATCGACTTTGTTGAGGCAGTCACCAAAGCCATAGACGAGGGTAAGGTGGTTCACACAGCTTATCTTGACCTCGCCAAGCCTTTAGACACCATCCCTCATTCTGGAATTATAGCTAAACTCACTAACCTAGGTTTAAGTTCCTATGTCACAAGATGGGTTGCCAACTGGCTCACTTACAGAACCCACACTAAAAGTTGCAGACTCCAAATCTGACTTTAAACCAGTGACAAGTACAGTACCACAGGGTTCAGTCCTGGGACCTCTCCTGTTTGGTATTTACTTCTTTGAAGTACAGGCTAACACAGAAGGCCTTTGGCTAATGAAGTTCACAGATGACTGCAAACTATTAGCCATAGTCGAGTCCCCAAATGATGTGGACATCCTACAGAAGGGCCTGATTGAGACAGATGCCTGGTGTCAGAGCCATGGCCTCAACCTCAGTGGCAAAAAGTGCATTGTCATCCCCTTTTGGTAAAAACTCTGTACCCATGAACTACCACATAGGCGGCAGTCTACTTAACACCAAATGTGTGATAAGAGACCTTCCCACCCAGGTGGACAGTAGTCTTTCCTTTGATAATCACACCGCCACAGTAGTCAGGAAATCCTTCTACGTGGCTCACCTCATCACAAAAGGGTTCTCATCCAGGAAAAAATAGGTCATTGTTCCCCTCTACTCGACACTCATCAGACCCATTATAGAGTACAATGCCCCTTTTAGAATGTACCTCACAAGACATCTGCAGCAACTGAAAAGGCCAGAGAAGTACCTCGCAAAGAGGATTACTGGTGTCAAACAGATGCCCTACACTGACCATCTCAAAATACTCCAGCCTTAATCTGTAGCATATCACCTACTCCGAGGTGATCTCTGCCTAACATATAAAGCTATGTCAAACCCAGAGCTGTTGGGACATGCTACACCTAAGGAAATCCCAATCCCTCAGAGCTACACACTCTAGGGACATAAACCTTGTCACCACAATAAACAGGACATGCTGGATGGATAGATTCCTGTCCCAGAGACTTCCCATACTCTGGAACAAGCTACCCATCTATGTCAAGCAAAATTCCTCATTAGCGCTCTTCAAGAAAAATCTTGATGAGTGGATGGAAAATAGGAAATGCACCCCAGGGATCACTTCTGTGGCTCTGCTCGACAGGTGCACAAGAAAATAACTTTCTTGGGTGGCGTAAGCCAGGGAGCCTTGTTGGCTAGGTTTACTTAGGCCGATAGCTTAGTACCTACCTATGAACCTATGTAGTATTTGACTTCTTCCACTAAAACTATATAACATATACAAAACTTTCAGGTTATCTCCTGTCATAAATGTAATATTAAGAAGTTTAACAATGTCTGAAAAATGTAAATCTATTTATTGTTTTTGCCTCATCCGTTCCATCAAAATAAGGCACTGCTGAGCACACTTACATAACACTGTCCATCATAGTTCTGCTATAACATGCTTTCAACCAAAATATATATTATAATGCATACTGTAAGAAAAGAGTAAATAATGCAAGCAGACCCAGTAATTTATCAGTGAATGGGACAATATATGCAGATATCTTTATTTTTAATGTTTTTACATAAAAACTAGGCTTATCTCAGCAAATATGTCATTAATACAGTCAACAGAAACTTTTCATTTATTTTTTAAGCTGAATGAAAGGGGAATGTAGGCACAGACAGAATTCTGTGGGCATATCCAATAACGAAGAGACACAGGTGCATTCTGGCTTGAATGAAATTTATTATCATTCAAATGATTCACAGAACTGTTTATTCATAAACATGAATTATGTCAGTGTAGAAAATTAACAATGCAATTAGCAGACTCTGAATGACGTCCTTTTCTTGGAGTAAAAACTGATAATAATTTCTTGTAGCTATCCTTTATAGATGATTATACTGTATTTCATCTTAAGATTATTAAATTGAAGTGCAGTATCAATATAGCTTAATATTATAAAGAAGTATTTTTACTACTGCAGTGAAAAGAAACCAACAGGCACTATTTCGATCTTTCTATGCTTGATGGAGCAAGCCTCTTCACTGGCAACATGGTTTAACTGTGTCTGTGGATTTGCGGATAATGCATTCTTTGAAATGTTATCATACCATTAGCTGTGATGTCATACTGTTTTAGAGTTTTTGCTTTTATCTTTATCAAAGCAGGACATCACTTAGACCGTTTGGTTAATTTGCATAAAACTTCATCATGTTACTGAATCAACATGTTACACTGGTGCATGAAAGTATATTGGTCCACAGAAGTGATTGCGCTTATCCTACACTTACTGAAGGGCCAAGTATGGAAAGTGAGACAGAGAAGAGCAAAAGTAATAGTAAGAGAACAACACAAGACCAGTGTTGAGGTCAGGCAGCAATTAAAGAGAGGAAAATGACAGGCAGGTTTGGATTGTAATCATTTCATTTCTTTTGCTTTGCTTTACTCTCTTTCCATATGTTAATATACAGGTAAAAATCCAAATAAAGGGCTGCAGAAGGAAAAAAAAAATCTGAGATAGTGAAGTATCACAAACAATATACGTGCTTTGCTATTGTGTATGGTAGACAAGCAACAGATAGTTGTGTAACAGAAATGTATGATTTTTGTGTAGGAAGTCATGGAAGCAGAGAAAAAGGAGAAATGTCAGACATTCACCCACCCTACTGATAGTACTTGATGTAATTGATACAGTATTTGGGAGCCTATTTCTACATCATTAGACATGTACATAGTCATTATTCCCTAGTGCCAATTCTATCCCTAATTTACTAGACTGTATTTTGAAAAATATAATGCAGACGTCACATGAGTACTGCACCAATGTCAGCATCTTCATTTCTCTAATGAACAGCTGTGGTGTGACCACGCAAGTCTGATGACATCATAGTCCTCATTACGCAAAGGCAGCCCTGACACCACCTGCACAGTCTTGCTTGATTAGATAGAGTAGTACTTATCACCTGATTAGTGCATACTAGAGATCACAGCTGTCTTATGCAATCAGTATTCAGGGTATTATGGCAATGACTAATAAGTGAAATAATAGCACTTCCTTTAAATCTGCTCTGTATATTGGAATTGGCTGGAGAGCTGTTGGATAGTAGCAGTAGTAGGAGTGTTAGCTGCTGCTTGGTAAATATTTGTGGCTAGCTCTGAGAGCTCAGTACATTTGTTTTTCTTATATATTTCTGGTAAGTGACACCATGAGTAGTGTCAAGAAGAAGCAGAAGGTGTTTTCCACCTTCATTTATTTTTAATCTCTTATCACTTAAGGAGTAGATGCAGCATTTTGTTTAATTTTCTTCTTTAAGACAATGTCTGTGTGTGTGTGCGTGTGTGCTCGTGTGTGTGTGTGTGTGTGTGTGTGTGTGTGTGTGTGTGTGTGTGCAGTTGTAAAACACATTTAAACTTTGCTGAAAGCTTTTAAGTATATAATATAGAAGTTAATGATATGTTTACCCCAAAAATGAAACACTGATTTTCCCCCTGATAACCATTAACCAATGTACACATTTAGTGTCTAAGTTGGATAACATCAACAAAACTGTAGACAGAGTTTTCGTTATCAACGATGCCAAAGTATCAAACACAAACCTGGATAATCTAACAAATGATGAAGCAATCAGGGTTTCAGCTAGTGCACAAACTCAAGAATTAACTAATGCACAATCAAATAACCAAATGAAAGAGAGATACATTAGTAGTTGTGAAATAGCTGACTGGCAATTAGTTACATGAAAGAAAAAAATGCTAAAAAGAAAAGTTCCAGGTTGTAGCATCATTATAGATTGCAATTTTGGAAAAAAAGTGGACAACTTACTTAAAACACACAGGATGAAAATAGCATTGAGGAAATGACAGTCAATGCTGGAAATACATTTAGCTGTGGGATTTTTAAAGTAGCAGACACACGAGGTCCAGTACTAAAAGGTAATTCCTCAGAAAACAAAGATAATTGTGCTATTCTAATGTTAGGTGCTTCTGTGATTCAGTATTAAAAACACCAGCACAACATCTAAATAAATTAGCTAAGGAAAACATTACAGTTTCCTCACTTCCAGGTTTGAAATTGACAACATTGATCTCATTTCATGTTTGAAACAAGTAAAGCCTAGGTACACATATTCATATTCACGTAGGAACAAATGATTTACATTATAATACACTTAATCATATTACTGACACCCTGGAAAAAGCTTCTTCTGTTATAGTGCTTTATTATTATTATTATATAGCACTATATTGTTATAGTGCTCAGTGAAAGGACTGAACACATACTGAAGTACATTTGTTTCAACTCCTGGTTGAGACAAATATGCTTGGCCTATAACAATAAACTAGTTGCATACTACAAGAAGTGTGACCACATTATTATGTTGTTTTTCTCATGATTGTTTATACTTGAACAACTATGGCACTGCATTTGTATCTAGCAAAATCTCAGAAGCTATTAAACCTTTTTAGTGGTTCTCCCCTCAAGGGGCCCAATAGAACAAGAAGATCAGATAAGAATATAAAATGTTTTTATTGTACTTCCGAGAGTGTTAACAACAACCATGAGCTATGTAATATAATTGAGCAGGAAGATTATAAGATCATTGCCATCACAGAGGCCTGGGACTCTGCAGACTTAATTTTTTAAGTCTTTGTTAAATATGAATGTCTCAGAAATAGCCAACGTTATGGTGTAATACTACTTCTTATTCATAATGCTCATCTAATTTGGTACAAATAGAGAACTTACTAGAATATGTCATTGTTGACATGCATGGCACACCATACACTAAGGATGGTTTTATGCTACTGCAGATGATCTGTTAGTTTAAAAGAACACCATGAATACCTGTCAAATTTAAGAAAGATCTAAATTATGAGAATATCTTTTGATTGTAAAACTTCAAGTATCCAGACATAGATAGCTTAACCATGTGGTGATAGAAACAAGTCTAAGGAATTTTAAATACATGCACTTAGTATGGTCTTGACCAAATGGTTAACGAAATTACGAGAAAGATTAAGTTGATAATATACAGCATAGTAGTCTAAGCCCCTAGAATTATCCACAACTTGAAAATATTTCAGCCACTGGGCAGTTCAGATCACAATACCATTGAGTTTGATATAGCTAGAAAAAAGCCTGAGGATAATAACATAAAACAATTTAATTATGGCATGATTGACTACACTAAACTATACAGCATTATTAACAATATTGATTGGTCTAGCCAGTCATATGATGCAGAAAGAAACTTTGGTTACAGAATGCTACAGCATATCCCATAGCATAGTGTGGGGTGCAGTACTAGTACAAACACAAGAACAATAGGAGAATGTTCCATTTTGGTGGACTTCTTAATTTATTTAATATACACAACAACAAGAAAGGCATTTTTAGGGTCTACAGAAGATTTCTTAATAATATGAATAAGAAAAAAACGGTAAGATAAGTACGCCTTTGAATAATAAAAGTGTTCAAGTAATAAAAAGAACTATTATAAATGGGTTCCTATGAGTACAACGAAAACGCATTATGTTGAATGCATTTTTTTCGACACATATAGAGCGAACAGGCAAAACAGCGAAGCGGCTGTTCAGTGAAATTTTTCCCTGGGAAAGAAGTCGCTTGACCGCTTTGTTGTTTTGCCGTGTTCTGAAGTGTAGTGTGGTCCCTTGTCCGGTATAGCTCCTGAGTGTGATTGTGCAACAGTTACTGACCTTAGGGTTAGGGTGCGGGCTAAGGTAAGTGCATATGTATGAAAGTGTTTACTGTTTTATATTTTATGTTAAATGTATGGTTGAGTTACGTGTATGTGTTTCCAGTTGTTTACTTTTGTTTTGTAGGGGATAGAGTTAGGGTTAAGGTAAGTGTGTATGTGTTTGGAGCTGTTTATGCAAATGTGTGAGAGTTACTGACCTTAGGGTTAGGGTGAGGGTTAAGGTAAGTGCGTATGGTTTAAAATGTTTACTTTTTTTTTTTTTCGTTAAATGTATGTTTGGGTTATGTGCATATGTGTATTTAGTTGTTTACTGTTTTTTTGGGGCATATAATTAGGATTGGATATGTATGTATGTGTTTGAAAGTGTGTAATGTGTTTTTTTTTTTTGCGGGGGTTGGAACAGCGATTTCTTTCCCTAGGAAAGAAATCGCTGTTCTTTGGATTCGACATTTTCAGCTTTGACTGAAAATATGTCGATGTAACATCGTCTTCTGTTTTAAGCATTCGATGTTGCAATATAGACCCATTATAAATATATTAATAGCAACAGTAAAACAGATTACCAAGTAAGGACTTTAAAATGAACAATTCTTCATTTCACTGACACCTTAAGAATTTCTAAAGAATTAAACAAATATTTCATTTCTGGATGCGACATTTTCTGTGATATATGATTTGAATCACATAGCTCAATGGGCAAGTGCTGGCTATATATATAACAAGTAAGAAAGTTAAAGTAGCACTTAACATAATTAGAACACATTCACGAGATGTCCCAGATTACATGCCAGTTATATTGCTGAACAACTTAATAAACACTATTGCCCTGATATTAAAATAGTTTTAATAGAATTGTGTAAGTCCCAAAAGTGTGGAAATTATTTCATATAATACCATATATACATAAATGGAGGCAAGGATACAATAAAAACTACACATCAATTAATCTAACTTCAATTTTAGGCAAGTGTTTTGAGAGGTACTTTCAATGATATAATGAATGAAAAAATAAACAGCATCACTAGATATCAATCAGTATGGTTTAATTGCAGGCAGGTCAATGCTTACTAAACTTACAAATCCTATAATCAAATTACCATAGTCTGGGATTTAGGATTATAAGCATGTGTCATCTACATAGATGTTACAAAAGCTTTTGAAACTCTACCTTTTGCATTAATTGTAAAAGAACTAAGCAATGCAAAGTTCGATCCATATATTAATGGCTGATAGGGAGGACGCAGACTGTGGTAATTAATGGAATAAGATCAGAGTAAGAACCAATTATTTTAGGAGTTCTGCATGGCTCTGTTTTGGGTCTTGATAATGCAGTTTTTGTCAATACTCTAAGACATAAACAATGTTGAATCAGCAAACAGAATGATGATTGTAAGGTAAGTTTTATTGCTTCATCTGATAATGATTTCAATGTCATAAACAGGTATATAACTGATACTTGCTGCTGGGCTGTATCAACTGGCTTAAAATTCAGTGCCAATAAATGCAGCATAATTTATTTCAGAAAAAAAACCCTGTATAATAAAAAATACTTAGGATTGAACATATTAAAGGTAGATACTTATTATCAAGATCTGGGAATTATTGGGCCCAGTAATTTCAAATGTGGATGACATACAGATACTACAATACAAAATAAACAAATTGAGACAATAACATGAAATCTAGCAACAAGGGATATACATTGTTTAACTTCACTATTTAAGATATATGTTCATGTTATTTTAAAATATGGTTATATTTTCTACATTTATACAGCCAAGTAAATAAAGAAAATAGAGTATGTGTAGTGAAAGTTGGCAATGAACATTTTTATATCATATGGAAATGGAATATACCAGCAGATGTAAGCATCTTAATTTATACATCTGCATTACCATATATCAGGGGAAAATCTGTACATGGATACAAGTCATTTTATGATGAACTCTTTCAAAATGGCATTAAATTGATAATCTGTGAAAATAAACTGGACCGAAGAGACAACATTTTGAATTTTCACATTCCCAAGTTTAACACCAGTATGGGACATTCATATTTGACATTAAGAGTTGCAGCATTACAGAATAAACATCCAGGGGAGATCAAGAGATCAGAAAGTCTGGCAATATTAAAAAAAAAAAGCTTAGATACCTGGGCAAGCAATCAGTTATATGATCCTGAAACAGTGTTTCTTGATAGTCTTATGACCTGAACACTGATATAGAACTTAAGAATATAAGAACTTCTTAAACAGTTATGATCATGAAGGCAACTGAAAGAATAACAACAGCAAGATAATTCAGGAGATCTCAAGTATAACTTATAGTAGCAGTTAGATAATGGACACAAATACCATTGTAGTATCGATGTCAGTACTGCCCAAAAATGCTGTACCTTTTTATACTTTGTATAATACTTAGATAGCTTTTATCTCTCTTATGGGTGCTTCTGTCTCTCAGAAATAATCACTTTAACTTCAGTGTCAAAATCCTAAGCAATGGCTCACATAAATACGTGACAACTAATCAAATGGGAGGATTCACTGGGGAGCATCATATATCATTTAAGCATCATATCCCTTGAATTTGCAAACATATACATTACTAGGCATAATATTATATCCATTTAGTCATAGAGCTAATCATGCATTATAAGAATAGAAATGCATGCCCACAAGTGCAACTAGGCCATACTTCTCTGTGCAGGTTATATCAAACATAGGTTTGTACTGTTCTTTGCAAACTACACCACATTATCAAAAAGGTATTAGGATGTAAGACAGTGTTGTAAGTTCCTTGTACAAGATCTGCATGTCATTCAAAAGTAGACACAGCAGTACTATGTTGCAGAATAAAGCAAGAGGACCTTTGACAATATAAATAATCACTAACACCCTCTGAGAAAAATGGGATTAACTTTATATGTGAAATAATATAGCTTAAACAAAGATTTCAGTGAATTGTCCCATTTTGTTTAAGTAATATAACTAAATATAACTTGTAGGTAAGTATTGTCAAAATACAGGGAATGGATCATCTAGAAATGTCTTCCCCAACCCAGCTGGGCATATAGAAGGGTCCATGACATGATGTCAGATGTGTCCTCAGACTGTAGTCATGGAATGACCATCTTTATAACAAGCATGCCCTGTGACACCCTTTTTATCTCCAAGCAAGTGAATAATTTGAATTGCTGTGAGTAACATTTTAGAAAATACTTTATCTGCTTCTCCAGACCAAAAAAAGTCTGTTTGCTGTCATTGCCTCTAGACTCCAGAGAAATCAGTAAACAAGGCCATTAAGCAATGTGGTGCTTTTAGCAATAACAATAAGCAAATTATCACAACGCCCAGAGGATCAGTGAGTCAGTGAGTTGTCACAACGTCCACAGAATCAGTGAGTTTAAAAAAAAAAGTGGAGTTCAGGACTTCTTTACTTTTTGATGTTGAGTTGAAAATAACAGTAGTAACCTTAAAACATCTCATCCTGACTGAATAATGAAGCATCAGTGATAAACTGTCTTAAAACAGCACAGACATATAGCTGTGGTGTTATAAGGATACTACATTAAAAAAAAATAAAACTTGAGCTAATGTAAATTGTGTTAGATATCTGGTAGACAGGAAGAAGACTGTTAGCAACAATTAAATATGAATAAAAATATCAGTATTTTCATAAATCATAGTTTTCTCAAGGCAAACAAAGACAAATTATCCTGAGTGTACCTGCTGGCTAAAAATAGAAACTGGTGATGTGAAATTAGGTTACTGAAAAGCAGAAAAAAATTCTTAACAAAATATATGGAAAAGTATCTGTAACCTGTATTCAGAAATTAACTGGGCACACAGGAAGAAGTCATGGAAATGTATTTTACTGATTTATGTTTTACAGAAATCTCTTGGTGGAAGTCATAAAGTCCGGTCTAAGCTCAGCAAAACTCTATGCATACCTATAAGGCGTTAAAGAAACAGTACACCTATGTGATAAATATGTCAGTATGGCTTGAAAAATTATGCAGAGATAATTATAATTTTATATACATATAAATAATCATACGATGCTATGAATAACAGCTAACACCAAACTCTGAAGTAATTGTACAAAAAGGTGGGAAGTATAACATCATGAATGGCAAGATATTTTGCAGGTAATTAGAGTTCAAAATACACCAAAAACGTAAAATGCTGTATGCAG